>NC_141028.1:325000-442500 GCF_052040795.2 Danio rerio
TGATTCAGAAGACTAAAATATGGCTGAAGCTAAAATGGAATTTCAGTCAAAAGACCACAACTTAACTTAATCTAAATTTCACACTTGCAGTCGTTGCTCTCATTGTATGTATGACATCTCAGCTGAGGTGTGGACAACATTATTAGACTTTTTTTACACTGGTAATATCAGATTGCCTCGTGCATTATTCAGGTAAAGGTCTTTTCTCATGCACAACACTGAGTTTGCTGTGAAAGAAAAACATATCCAACACTCATACTGTTCAGACGGTCATGAAAACCTGGAAAGTCATTTCATTTCAACACGGCATTTTCTAGGACAGGAAAAAGTTTGCAAAAAAAACACAAATGTTTTAGAAAAGTGGTGGAAATTTGTTTAGCAGATATCAGTGTACTAGAATATAGGCTAGCTGTCTTTACTTCTGTTCTGTCCATGGCCAATCACATGCTCTCACATCATGAGCGCTGTGTAAACCTCATCTAAACACAATTTACACAGATTTAATAAACACATTTAAACTGAAGAGTTGTATGTGAATATGTTGTTTGTTTTGTAATAAATTTGAATGTGCATGGTTTCGTTTTATTATTTACCACAAACAGTTAAAGTCAGAATTATTCGCCCCCCTTCGAATTTATTTTTCTTATTTAAATATTTCCCAAATGATGTTGAACAGATTGAGGAAATGTTCACAGTATGTCTGATAATATTTTATCTTCTGGAGAAAGTTTTATTTGTTTTATTTCGGCTAGAGTAAAAGCAGTTTTTAATTTAATAAACAGCATTTTAGGGTCAATATTATTAGCCCCTTAAGCTATATATTTTTCGATAGTCTACAGAACAAACCATCATTATACAATGACTTGCCTAATTACCCTAACCTGCCTAGTTACCCTAATTACCCTAGTGAAGCCTTTAAATGTCACTTTAAGCTGTATAGAAGTGTCTTGAAGAATATCTAGTCTAATATTATTTACTGTCATCATGACAAAGAGAAAATAAATCAGTTATTAGAGATGAGTTATTAACACTATTATGATTAGAAATGTGCTGAAAATATCTGCTCTCTGTTAAACAGAAATTGGGGAAAAGATAAACAGGGAGGCTGATAATTCAGGGAGGCTGATAATTCTGGCCTCAGCTGTATATGTAGACGTTAGATGAAACATTCAGTCTTGTAAATGAGCTTGAAAGTCTTGTAAAAGTCTTGGAGTTTTAGTAGTAAAGTGTGTCTGAACCCTGCTTTACACCTCTGCTGTCCTCTGTGTGTGCAGGTGTCGTTCGTGTCCAGGATCCCGGTGGCGTTCCCCACGGGCGACGCTAACTCTCTGAGCGGCAGTGTGGTGATGTACGCCTGCAACAGGAATGTGGATCTGGCGCTCCAGCAGGGGCGTCAGCGGCCCGCCGGCCTGCACTCGTCCTCCGCCCTGATCACCCAGAACAAGCCCTCGAGCAGCAGTCTGCGCCTCAGCATCTTCACCCCGAGTGTCCTGATGATCTCCAAACACACTGACGGATCCCTCAACCAGTGGGCGGTGAGCTTCGCCGAGGACTCCGCCTTCTCCACGGTGCTCAGCGTGTCCCATAAATCCCGGTACTGCGGTCACCGCTTCCACCTCAATGACCTGGCCTGCCACTCGGTGCTGCCGCTGCTGCTGACCACCTCACACCACAACACCCAGAACCAAACCCAGACCCCATCCCCGACCCAGACTGCGTCCCGCAGGAGCAGAGTGGCGTCGGGTGGAGTGGGCCAGGATCCCAATGCGGTGTACAGTGAGCTGATCCTGTGGCGAGTGGATCCCGTCGGGCCCCTCTCCTTCTCTGGTGGCGTCTCGGAGCTGGCGCGGGTCAACTCTCTGCACACCTCTGCATTCTCCAATGTGGCCTGGCTGCCCACGCTCATCCCCAGCAACTGCCTCGGTCAGAGTCACACTCTCCACATCACTAATAACACACTGTACACTCGGGATGATACGATTCACCTGACTCTCGATTCCATACCATTCACCACACTAATCTCACGATTCACGATTCAGTCACGATTTAAAACAAATCAAATTTGATCTGCATTTGATCAAGAAAGACATTAAGTTTTTACCCTTTTTAGTTGATTACAAACAATTAAATAACACAGAAGTCCTGGAAGAACAGCGCATTGTTCAGATAAAAGTCACCGCTTGATGCAACGCTGTTGAAAACTGTAGCAGTTACATTATTCAACCAGTAGATGGCATTAACCCTTAAAGACCTAGAGGTATTTTGTGGGCACCTAATGGGCCTATATTCATTCATTTATTCATTTTTTTGTCGGCTTAGTCCCTTTTATTAATCCGGGGTTGCCACAGCGGAATGAACCGCCAACTTATCCAGCAAGTTTTTAAGCAGCGGATGCCCTTCCAGCCACAACCCATCTCTGTGAAAGGGCCTATATTATTATTATTTTTTTTTTAAAGCAGTTTTATTGTTATTTTAGCTGTCAGCCTCAAGTTTCATTTATTATTTTAAACAGGAGAAAAGTTAAAAGTCCAGTCTATGATATTTTTTAGTCCAAAAACATTTGAACAGACAGAAAATATTGCAAAATTTTAAGAAAACTGTTTTTTAAAAAGTGGCGTTTTCTAGTTATTACAAACAAAACCTCATGAAGTTTGATTTTTTTCTTTAGAAATACACGCTATGATGTTTTATACTTCCAAAATAAATTTTGTCTACATCCACTATTCCCTGAGCAAGTCATAGCAATTTATTTCAATGTTATTCTCCCATTTCCAGTGGGAAAAAACTAGTGCAATTATTGATCCCACTTTATATTAAGTGTCTTTAACTACTATGTACTTACATCAAAAAATAAATACAATGTACTCACGGTGTTTATAATGTATTTGAGAACACTTTTGAGTTGGGATAGGGGTTGGGTTATGGACAGGTTTGGTGGTATGGGTAGGTTTAAGGGTGGGTTAAGGTGTAGGAAATGGTCAACAGTGTATTTACAAATGTAATTACAGAAGTTAATTACAGATGTAATTACATACATGTATTTAATCAAGCATAAGTACACTGTAAACACATGTATTTACACAATAAGTACATTGTAACAAAAATTAGTTCCTATGTAAGTACATATTAGTTAAAGCCACTTAATATAAAGTGGGACCCATTTATTTACTGACAATGTATTTGCCCAACAGTTCTGGGAATGAACTAAACGGAAAGATCGTTACAAAATAACAGGACACTGAAGCAAGATTGACTTTTCCCAAATAATATATTTTCAGTTACCATAAACAACACCACTTACAATGAACACATAAAAAATAAGAAAAAAAGAAAATAATGCGAATCAAAGTCTAAATAAACATGGTGCAAATCCTCAGTAAAAAATTAGATATAAATATTTACTATAGTATAAATAGTTGCATAACTAAACTGGATTCAGCATGGAGCATCCTTAGGTTTTATGTGGCAGCATGGATATGGTGTTGACCCTGCTGCTTCTCAACTTCTCAACTGACGCACCGTCATTTGAGTCCCTTGAAAACAGCAAGACCAGCACTTCATCTTTGCTGTGTCACTGTTTGGTCATGTTTCTGTGCTGTTGTGCATGCAAAAGTACTCAGTTTGAGAATTATTTCATGCAAAACTTTTTTTTTTTTTTGCGTTTTATTTAGCCGTGCGTAAATGTACTGCCTGTTTCTCACTCCGGGTTGTTCAAATAGCTGATTGGTGATCCACAAAGTGAAACCTATGCTTATTGGTTGAGAGAGAGCAAGTCTGAACCAATCTGGGCATGGAGGAGGGACAATGCATCAATGCATCATGTCTGGAGACACAAGCCACGAGCGTTCCTTAGTCAAATCAGAGTTGTCAAAATGTGATGATGTAACCACACTAATTCCGGAGCCTCCGAAGGTCCGTGATGAAATGTGTCACAGCGTTGGAAAGCTTAGATTCTCTTCTTTATGCCAATCTTTGAATTGTACAGATCAGATCAGCAGATCAAAAGTTATTAAACATTTAAGAGCAATACTTATTTTTAGCCACAGGCGGCTGTTTCAGTCTTTAAGGGTTAAACAACCATTAAAAGAAAAGCCATTCAATAATTCTTCATAAAAAGCACATCAAGCAACGAAATGTAAAGTTGAAGTGATTAATTGTGCAGCTTTATACTGAGTGCATTAATGTAGACTAAACAAGCAGTGACAGAAAATATCTGTAATATCCTAATAAAGCCTTTAGGAGCCTCCTTATCTTCTGTCCTCATATATCTTACAGGAAAACAAAAATACTGGAATTAATCTAGGTCATGTGTGTTCTGAACCATGGGTTATGATCCGTTACACCCCTAATATGATCCACATATATACACACATCACAACTAATTTGAATCATCAGATAATTGTATACATTTTCCACCAGCTCATCATAAATCTTTAATCTCTACTTGTAGTTAGGCTCACCATTGACTTCCCTAGTGTTTTTATCTACTGCAGATGTCAATAGTGACCATCAGACATGAACATTGTTCAAAATATCTTCTTCTGTGTTCAGCAGAGGAAAGAAACTGGGTGGAGTGTTGGGTGAATAAATGCTGTCAGAATGTTTTATTTTGGAAGAGTAGCACTGCTTTAAGGTAAAAACGACAGTAAGAGTAGAGTACAGCAGAAAGCACTCTGCGCCTGGATCATCTGTGCTGTTCTCTGAGCTGCATCTATTAATGAGTGAGTGGGGAACAGAATAGATTATTCATAAATATGTGTTCGGCTCATCAATATTTACTCTGCATCTTTTAAAGTTTCATTGAGGATCCCTGGCACATCCCGTCTCTGTGATTTCCAGTTTGAAGCTGATTGGATGTTACTGCTGCTCTATTAATATTTCATTTTGCTTCCTAAAGGTGTGTATGGAAACTCACCCAGCGCATGCTTCATCGCCAGCGACGGACACTCGCTCAGACTCTACCAGGCTATTATTGAGGCCAAAAAACTGCTGAGCGAACTCTCCAACCCTGACATCTCTGTAAGAACGAACACCCCTTCTATATTAATATGTACTTTCTGATTCTGTTAAAGCATAAAAATACCTTTAATATGTTTGCAGATGTTTAGGACTCACGCTAAGTGAACACACTTCAGTGCTAAAGTCAGTTATTCTGCTTTGTAAATGTGTCTGACTTTGATCTGGTCTGTAGCTCCGCCCACTGCATGTTCAACCAATTATATTCCAGCATTATTCAGGGTTGCCTAGGTGAAAAAAAGCAGTGTATTTCTCTTCAGCCATGAAGGCTCTTGATCAGAGATGTGCAAAGTAGGGCCTGTGGGCCAAAGTTGGCCCTTGGTAACCTTTGATTTGATCCCATCTGAAGATCACATCAAACTTTGTTGTGTTATAAATGGGATTGTTTATGCTTTTACTGTAATATGTTCATTATTAAGTAATACTGTATTAGTTAGGCAAGGCAAGTTTATTTATATAGCACATTTCATACACAGTGGCAATTCAAAGTGCTTTTCATAAACAAAAAATATAGAAACAAGTAAAATAAAAATAAAAACAAATAATAAAAATGAGTAATAATAATATAATATAAAATAAATATACTATAAAAAAATAATATAAAAAATAATAATAGAATTTAAAGCAATATTATTGAGATATTTTTAAATTTAAGAGAATTACACATGGCAAATAATATATATATTTATGTTTGGTATATATATTTGGCTCACAACCACTAATTTAGTTAGCTTTTTGGTCCTTTAAAGAAAAAGGTTTGTGCACCCCTTTACAATAGGAAGAATCACAACAACTTTGTTCAAACTACGTCTCACAACCAAACAGAAGACAAGGAAACAACGCGAGGTCACGTAATATACAGCATGTTATTAACTACATCACGAGAAAGAAGCCTTCAGTGGGCTAGAGAGTGTACTCATTTTGCTCACCGGGCTTTAATGGGAGCAGTTACTCTTAAACTTTTTTTATTTTTCGACACGGTTGTGCGTACTGCTCAGATGACATGTCAAACAGACACGGGTGTTGCCAAATTTACAGTATTTTTCCTCCATTTCTTGGGTCCTAATAAACTGAAGATGAGCGCTTTCAACTTCTCATCCTCCCGCTGGCCTGCAGGCACACACACACACACACACACACACACACACACACACTAGCGCCTGCTGCTCTCTGATTGGCTGTTGGTGATCGCTGATGTTATTTCACACGGCATGATGCGAATCGCCGACAGCTCCAGATGATCAGCACGCCAAATATCTCCTGGCCATAGGCGACTCATCGGTGATTCTCTCAGATCGCGTGTTTGATAGTTCACACTGTGTGGTTGTCACTGGCGTGCACGAGCACTGATTTGCCTGTGATTACAGCCATTTGTCTGCGATTTGTCAAAACCTGTCGGCGAGCCAAAATCACGGTAAAATCCTGCAGTCTGAACTCGGCATTACCAATAACTAATTTTAGTGTGAAACAAATAAACTGTCAACACTTTAATTTCGTTATTGAATAAATGCAGTCAGCACATTAATCACTGCAGGCAAAAGATCCACTGCCAGCCAGCGATTCAGAAGTGTTATTGCAGAGCAACACAAACAGCACACAGAAGTATAAATGCACGGCTACACGCAAGCCATAAACCATAACACAACGCAAAGTATAAACAAACGCAAAGTATAAACCAGGCTGCATTACACCGCAGGTCCTGATGGTCAGCTCTGGTTTTGTGACTGTATCTGATTTATTTATTTATCTTCCTGCCTGCGTTATCTTTTAAAACAGACTGATATCTGATGTCTGCATCGACACTGCACACGCAAAGACGCAGTGACCCAGAAAAACAGAGTGGGCGCTGACTGACAGCTGAGATAATAAGAGCGCTCTTCCTCCATTGCTGTGTTTAATCTGTTCACAGGGTTTCATCTTTTTCATGTGTTGTATAGTGACGCATTGAAGCCACACACTTATTATTCTTACACTCGACTGCAGTGAAAACAAGGTCTTCTCTTGTTCAAATGACAAATTTACGTAAAAATAGTCGTAAAAACTAAATATTTTCTTTTTTAAACCACATTTTCTCGTAAAAACAAGATATTATTTTGTTTAAAGATATTTTCTCTTTAAAACAAACTTTTCTTGTACTAAAAAGACGTCATGGATATGTAAAGATGTCATTTCAGTGAAATCATCTCTCATTATTGCCAGAAAAGATGTGGTTTTAATGAGAAGATATTTAGGATCTAAGCCTAAAAGGGTTCGTTCAGAGAGTAAGAGACCATTATCTGTGTGCTATTCTTAGCTCAAACACACACACACACACACACACACACACACACACACACACACACACACACACACACACACACACACTCTAGACACAGCAGAGATGCATTTACAGCTTGCAAAAAGCAGCCTATTAGGTCTGCTTTAAGAAGCATTGAATGAAACTGTATGACTGCTGCATATGTCTGATCATGTCTCTGTGCTCTAGAAATATGTAGGAGAGGTGTTCAACATCATCAGCCAGCAGTCCACGGCCCGACCCGGCTGCATCATCGAGCTGGACGCCATCACAGAGTTTGTACGTATGACATCTGCTTCTATATGTGTGAGATCTGCTCCAGATGTGCAGCTCCTCATCTGCTCTGCTGTGTGTGTGTGTGTGTGTGTGCGCGTGCGTGCGTGCGTGCGTGTGCAGCAGGGGAAGGAGATGCAGATGCTGCATGTGTTTGAGGAGCAGCTGATCCTAGGAAACCACAACACAGAGGAGGAGGAAGAGGAGTCTGGTAGGAGATCTCGCTCTATTTCTCTCACTTCATTCTGTTTTTTCTCTCGCTCCCTTTCAAATTCAAATGAGATTGACGTCTACAGTATTGCCAAAGCAATAAATAATGAACAAACATATATATAATACATAAAAAGAAAACAATAATAGATCTGTGAAATAGTTATGTAAACAGCTACATGTATACTCTAAACTATATCAATAATTGTATTAATTAATCGTTATATATAAATCATTAAAATAATACAAACGAATAAATAAATATTCACTAGGGCATGTTCAAAATAATAATAATACTAATACAAGTTGAAAATATGTAATCTCTTTCTCTCTCTCTCTCTCAGTTTCCAGGCAGATGCTGTTCTCGGCGCGGTTCTTCCTGGTGGTGGTGGAGATCACGCAGAGCCGCAGGTCACTCCTGCACATGTGGCATCTACAGCTCCACGCAGAGCCCGTCAGCATGGGTTCGTCAGGCATTATTTATTCATTCATTTATTTTCTTTTCAGCTTAGTCCCTTTATTAATCAGGGGTCCCCACAGCGGAATGAACCGCCAACTTATCCAGCACATGTTTTACGCAGCGGATGCCTTTCCAGCTGCAACCCATCTCTGGGAAACACCCATACACACTCATTCACACTCATACACTACTTTAGCTTACTCAGTTCCCCTATACCACATGTGTTTGGACTGTGGGGGAAACCGGAGCACCCGGAGGAAACCCACACCAACACGGGGAGAACATGCAAACTCCACACAGAAACACCAACTGACCCAGCCGAGACTCAAACCAGCAACCTTCTTGCTGTGAGGCGACAGCACTACCTACTGTACCAGTGCGTCACCTCATCAGGCATGAGTTAAACATTTCATTCTCAGTCAGAAAAAGCCAGACCCTGAGTTGGGCTGTGCAACAGTGCCTATAGTAGCTCATCATACCGCTGTAGAATAATGACTTTATTTGTCATACAATCTGATCACATTCCTGATCACTTCTCCAGTCTTTAAAATGATTTTGTCACCTATTTTCCTATCCTGTGCCTTTCTACAGCCTGGTTTATACTCAACGCGTCCGCTAGTTCGCTTGAGTGTGCGTGGCGAATGTGACGTCATCGCTGTGTTTGCAGAGGTTGTTTTGGGTGCGTGCGACATGATTTCAGCTGGTGGGGCGCATGATTTATTTTGAGACTCGAGCAAACAGTTCGTGCAGCGCCGCGTTTGATTTGAGTTGAATATGAAACACTTTGAAGAGATTTTGGTCTCTATTGTGACGGTCCATGCGCATAGCACAAACACATTCAGGGCGTCAGAATCCACTTTTGCTATTTTAAGGACGGATAAATCTGCCGTGGCGCATGGTCTAACAGGGCTGAGCTTATTCTCTTACTGAGTTATAGGTGTGTTTTGAGAATAAACCAATCAGAGTCTCATCTCCCATTGCCTTTAAGAGCCAGTTGCGTCCTGACATAAACACATTTGCTATTTACATGACGTAAAGTAAGTGGAGAAACTGAGCATTTCACTAGCGAGAAAACAGTTAAACAGAGCATCTGCAGCGCCAGAATGACAATAAATGATCTACTTTCACTTTCACTCTCGTGGATAGGGAAACCTTTACGCACAGACATCAATTAGCCTATAAATAATTAATTTCGTTTGTTAAGCGCAAAGATTTGCTTCAAAACTATTTCTGAATTCAGTTCTAATCTTCAGCAGAGGAATAAATGAACAATAATAATGAAGCGTGCTCAAAAACCTGAGTTATATCCTAAAACACATGCTGTGCCCCATATGGTCTAAAACCTGACAGCTGGACAAATCTAAGCTTGTTTTTAATAAATCAAATATAAATATGGATATAATAAATAATACTGCTAATAATAATAACATTATACAGAAGCACATTGTGATGAATGAACTGAAAAAGCCTCCCGAGATGAAGAAGACATAAAGCAGTGATTTTTCATATTTATGTTGGCTAGAAAATAATATGTTTTGTAATATTTTAATCCTTTATATTTATATTCTATAACTATTCTTATTATATCCTATATATATATCATTAATATTGAATTTTCTTCTTATGTAAAGATATTTGCGTATTGCTCTACATCTTGTGTTAAGCAGTGTGTAAGCGAGGCGCAACTCTGCGCTGGAGTTTAGACCGGCTTTGTTTTGGTGTAATGAAAAATCTTATTATAGTTTCTCAAAATAGCAACACGCCAGCGGTCCGCCTCATATCGCCTTCCTTTTTAGAGCAGAACGCCTATGGGCGCACATATGAGCGCTAATGCATTTGCTATTTAAACAGTGTAGCGCAACGCCTCAAAACCACTCTTGCGCCAAGCTGAAACTAGCAAACAACTATTGCGTCGCACCTTGCGCCGGGTGTATGATAGGGCCCTTTGTCTGAATCAGGTGTGACTGTACACACATCTTCATGATCCGTCCATGCATGATCAGAGAGATAACCAGATGAACAATAATTCTTGGCTAGAAATTGCAACAGCTGTGGGAAAGGAGGAAAGGTTTTGTTAAAAAGTTTGGAGAAACCTGAGGGATGAGTTTGTTAAAGCCAAAAGTGGCCTTGGCAGAAGTGGAGACCCACATACACGAATACAGAAATATGTTGTTCCACCAGTCACAGAATTCACCCTGATGTTTAAATTACACATCTGAATTTAAAACAATTTTCAAATGATGTCTTTGATAACTGGAACGGAATATTTGAACCTGTCGGTTTACAGTATACTGATGCCCTGTTTTTCTGGGCTTTATTGGACTATTATTGCCTTTTTAGCATGAGTAGAGAATAGGACTGTGGAGCGGGCTAAATAAAAAACAAACAATCATCTGGATTCTTTAGTAAGTGCACTTTTTTTTTGCTTTTATTCTTGCCATAATAAAAAATACATTTGTAGAGCAACCCATGCTCTAATGTCATTAATATTTTAATACACTTTAATAGGTAAAACTGTCCGAGATATGAACAAAAGCAAGAGATGCATCAAAGTTTGATTAAAATAAATCTTGAATGGTGAAAAAAATCAGTATAATCATTAAAGTAATTTATATAAACAAAATAAAAATAGTTTAAAAATCTTATACTTGATATTGATGATATGACGTAGTTCTGGAAATGTCCTACTTCTCTGTTTATCCGTCTGACTTTACTCTGGGTTTCTTTTGACCGGCCCCTGCCGTTTTTGAGAACATCACAACTGTGAACGCGGCAGGTATAAAAGCTTAGTCCAATTGGTGAGGTGCGTGCGCAGTCAGCGGAGGTGCGGGATGCGGCGCCAGGCGAAAGTATAAATCCAGCTTTATCCTCAAGCTCTTATTGACAGCAGGCTGTAATGTGAGTAAAGGTGTAGATTTTATACAGCTTATGATGACTTTATAGGCACTGTATGTTTGAATTATTGGAATATCACAAATGGTGCACATCACTGTTTTACATATTGCATAGTTTAATTGTTAAGTGTTCGACTGGAGTCAGTTTGATGGATAAGCATAATTACGGAATGAATGATATAAAATACAACACTCAATCTTTATATTTACAGTTGAAGAATTGTTCACCCTCCTCTTCAGTTTGCATGGCTGTATATTTTCCACAATTTCTGTTTTTTTATAAGTCATCTCTAATAACGGACTTATTTTTTCTTTCTTTTTTTAATATTAGCCTAGATATTCTTCAAGTGACATGAAAGTGACATGTAAGGGCTTCACTAGGGTAATTAGGGTAAAGTTGGGTAATTAGGCAAGTCATTGTAAAACAGTGGTTTGTTCTGGAGACAATTTGAAACAAATTTAGCTTAAAGGGGCTAATAATATTAACCTTAACATGGGCTTTAAACAATTAAAAACTGCTTTTATTCTAGCCAAAAAAAAACAAATGACTTTCTCCAGAAGAACAAATATTAGAGGAAACACTGTGAACAACTCCAGAATCTGTTCAACATCAGTTGGGAAATATGTGAAGAAATAAATAGTCACAGGAGAGTGAATTATTCTGACTTTGACTGTATATATTAATGTGTGGTATTATTTATATGAAGTTATATATGCCTGTCTCTGTTGTTTCAGAGCAAACTCAGCCTCCTGCAGAAAAGCAGACGGTCTCTCCATCAGCCCAGTGTAACTTTGAGTCGGTCAGTTCCTCCAGATCTAAACTGAGCACCTCCAACCTGCAGAGCGCCTGCCGGCTCAGCCTGACCAGCAGCAGAGTCTACAGCCAGGAGATGCAGCTCCCGCAGGGGGTGGAGGTTCTACGGGTCACGCCTGCTGCAGGTCAGCTCACATGGGTTACAGTGCTGTGCATATATATATATATATATGAAGAGTTTAGATGCAAAATCCTCTAAGTGCCTTCTGAAACTTTCCTCTAACATCAGCATTATTCTCAGGCTCCTATGTTTTGATACAGTAATTTTACTTTTAAGGTTAAGAACAGGTTGTTTTCATCAGATTTAACATGAAATAACTGAACATAAACATAAGAGGCAGAGAAAACTGCTCATCGTCAAGGAATATTCTAGATGGCACTTGATATAAACTCTTCATATATTGTTCTGAAAGCTCATATGTGAACGTTATATGAAAACATTTCTGTAAATGTACCAGATTTAGCCAGTCTTCATCTGTTGTTCCTGGACAGAATGTTAAAATGAGTCACTCTAAAGAAAATGTATTTAAAACACACGTTAAAATAACTTTACAATTAAATATCACAATGCTTAAAACATGAATAAAACATATAAAGTGCCCAGCAGACCTAGCCCAGGCTATCAAATGTAGTATGTTAATGTTGACATCGCTGAGAACTAATTAACCAAAGCCACAATTCATTTGCACATAAACAAAACATGGCAACTAGACTGAAACAACTGCATAAATAATAAATTACATGAAATTAACCTGAAAATAAATGAAAGGCGGTTAGCAAATTATAATTTTGAGACCAGACATGATTAAACTGTTTATACTAGATGTCGAATTGGACATTCTAGGCTGACTCATTTGTATAAACTGAATAACGAAGCACCACTTATATGTAATAAGTACTGCCAGACTGCTCTTACCATCAAAAATATCCTGTGGAAATGTGGAAGTTTAAATTCCATTAGAGGAGATTTTTATAAGGAGTGTACTTTAATGGACATTTTTAAAAAGCCACCACCAGGAAGAGTTTTAAAAAAATATTTATCAAAAATTAACCTGAAAAATCATATTTAACTTGCAGTATTTTTTTGTGTGACTTTTATTCATTTATATCCTATATGTTTGTCTAAGTAACTTTATATTGAAATATAAATTTGTTTTTATCATGTAATATTTTATGTATATCCATAAAAAAGCCAAATGTTGCTAATTTGGCGATAGATAAATAAAAAATAAGAACTAATTAACCATATTTTAATTTGACCTTAAATACTTCACATGTTTCAATAGCCTCTTTCACACAGCGATACCGGTAGATATCTGTAAAATTACCGTAACCGGTAGTCTAAAAAAAGACTGGCTAAAGTAGACGTCTCATGTCAGTGCATTCTAGACGTAAACACCCTCTTTCCGGCAATCTTCCTTCTGCATTTACACAGCACAACATTTCGGCAAATTACTGGTAATGTTACAACTTCACTTACTGGAAAATAGCCGGAACGAATTTACCGGTGTCTTCAAAAAGGGCCTGTTCACACATACGAATAGCTGGTAATTTTCTGCAAAGGTTTGTATGTGTGAAACGGGCTTATATCTCTAACAATAGTTGGTATAATAGTCTATTCTTGTGCATCTTTTATTGAAAATAAAGACTGAAATTAAGCTTACTGTCCTTATATAGTCTCTTCTACACGCAACCATGAACAGTTGATCTAATACTGACGAACTGATTAAGTGGAGGGGTTTGTTAAACCATTAACAGGTTTATACATCCAGCAGGCATTTGCATACTTAATCACAAGTGCTGGAATATTCTAAGGCGTCGTTTACACTAATACGTTTTATTTTTAAACGCATAAGTTCTGCTGTGGTTTCACCATCCGTCCACACTACTCTGGAGTTTTTGAGCGCCAAAGTCCTGCATCCTCTCCCTGTAAGTTCAGACTTCACAAGTTTGATATGAAAAACAAACTCCAGAGGACACGTCGGGTAAATCTGAAACGGGAGCAGTGTTCTGTATAACCTCATTCACTTCACCCTGCAGGCTACACTATTTCACTATCTCGAGAATAAAATGAAGATGTGATATGAGGAACTGCCTATTCTCATTTTGATATTAACTTAACAGACAGCAGAAATGTTGAGGCGTCGTGTAGCTGCATATTTATATGAGTGTCATCTTCACTGTATCCATATTCATAACAAAACAGCCGCTAACATCACTGCCTCCTTTTTCAGTGAAAACTATGAAACACACCCTCTCTTCTGCTGATCATCAGTTTAATAATCAATTATGGCCATTATAACAGTATAACGCACAACACATTTATACAATATAGGAAATAAAGGCGAGCAATCAGTCAATATGCAGAATCAGTGTCTGCGGTTACATTCATTATTAACTTATCTTTGGGCTCAGCTGAATCATGTTACCTGAGAACAAGTAATAGACTCAGCAGACCAAAGTCTGGTAATACGTCCTCAGATATAGACGAGATAAATATCATGTTTAACAACTATAGTGAGAGGAGATGCAGCAGTAGATCTTTAATGTGACGTGCACTGCTCTCACCTGGGGTTTTTTGCTCAAAGCACCCACTGGCAGCCTGGAGCTCAGACACGTGCATACGCTGCAGCGCATGCCACAGTGTGTGTGTGTGTGTGTGTGTGGTCACAGGATGTGTGTTTTCAGTGGTGCAGTGTGGATCTTTTCAGAAATGCCAGGTGAAACGTCAGTGTGGACGCAGATCGCTTTCACCATTTTAAAACTAAAATGAATTCGTGTAAACGGGGACTCAGTGTAACATATAGACGTATAAGACGAGGTCCATGGAAAACACAAATGTTTAAGTATTTACTGAATTCTAAATGATGACAATACTGATTATATTGTGGGACAGTGAAAATGCCACTTCAGTACGCCACTTCTATACTACTATTTTAATAATGGGTTATTAAAGGAAACTCCTGCTGTGTGTTGCAGGTCACCTGAGCTCCTCGTCCCTGCAGCCGGCCGGTCAGGCTCCGTATCTGCTGGCCACCTCCTGCTCAGACGGCAGCGTGCGCTTCTGGCGGTGCAGCACCGCGTGTGCAGAGCACACATACGTGTGGGAGGAGTGGCCTCTGCTGGTGGAGGCAGGCGTGGCCAACAGCAGCGCGCTGAACGTGTGCGGAGCGATCGCAGGCCTCAGCTGCTGCCACACCAGCAGAATCGCCGTCGCACACCGCAGCGCGCACACACACCTCAGCGCAGACACACACCACAGCGCAGACACACTAATGCACATCAGCATCTTCCAGTGCGAGTCCACCGGCGGCTCCCAGTGGATCCTGGAGCAGAAGCTGACAGTCAGCGGAGATGCAGAGAAACTCAGCGAGAGTTTCATCAATAATAATAATAATAACATCACGTCTAAAGGCATCAAGAGGCAGGTGCACCTGGACTGGGTGTCCAGAGAGGACGGCGCTCACATATTAACTGTAGGTTTAGGATCGAAGCTCTACATGTACGGGCTGCTCTCCGGGAAGCCTCCAGATCTGGGCTCCTCAGACTGCAGCAGGGAGCTCCGCTTCTGCCGGCTGGTGCTGCTCAGGGTGGTGGATCTAGTGTCGTCCGTCGAGGGATCTCCACCTATTCCTGTCTCTCTGTCCTGGGTGCGGGACGGGATCCTGGTGGTGGGGATGGACTGCGAGATGCATGTGTATTCTCAGTGGCAGCCGGCCTCATTGCACAGACACACTCTCAGCAGCAGCTCCGGCAGCGCTGCTTCTTTGAAGCAAGACGGACTGAGCCCGAACCCCAGTAAGAAGACTCTATCCAGGTCCATGAGGAGTCTGGCGCAGAAGCTGAGCGGGAAGAGGACGGTGCTGGACCTGCCGCAGGAGATGCAGGACTGTGGGCTGTTCGAGGCGGCTCATCAGCTGTTCCCCACGCTGCCGCAGTACCACCCCGTGCAGCTGCTGGAGCTCATGGACCTGGGAAAGATGCGACGTGCCAAAGCCATCCTGGCACACTTGGTGAAGAGCATCGCTGGAGAGGTGCGCCAATCCAACCTTTACTCACATTCAGTTCCATTTATCTTCATTTCTATAGCACTTTCACAATCAGAAAACATTCAGACAGTAGGGAAAATGCTAATAAAAAAGAAAGCAGTGATTTCCAGATGTACTTTGACTTGTGTTTGATTGCAGACAATGTGAACACACAATATTAGATGTTGTGTCTGGTCAGCTTCAGCTCATGTGTGAATCTCCATCCTCTGCTGTCATCCAGAGCTCAACATACTCCAGAAACAGAGACAGGAGCAGGTCAGGGCAGTGATCAGGTGATCTGCTGAATGATGATGTGATGTCCACAGGTGATGTCCACAGGTGATGGTGATCTGCTCATCAGGAAAGCTCTAGTCCTTTAGGAGCAGAGATGGACAGAGGATCACCAGTTTACCAACAAATACGAGAGAAAAGTGTGAACACAATGCTCCTCAGAGGAAGAGAGGAATTTCACCTTCAGCAGTGCAGAACATCATTAAAGACTGAAGGAGTCTGGAGGAGTTTCAGTGCATAAAAGACCAGAGCGCAAGCCTAAGCTGAACAACTGTGACCTCCGACCCCTTAGGGGGCGCTGCATCAAGAGTCCTCATTCATCTATAAGCATGACTACTGCGGTAAACCTGTGTCAAGCACCACAATACAGAGTTACATCCACAAACACCAGTCAACACTGCACTGTGCCAAGAGGAAGCCCTATGTTAACAGTGTCCAGAAGCGCTTCTCTGTGCTCGGAGGTGTCTGGGATGGAGCATCACACAGTGGAGACGTGTCCTGTGCTCAGATGAAGCAGTGCTTCTGGGAGAAATGGACGCCTTGTGCGAAAAGGATCATCCAGACTGTCTCCAGCAACAAGTCTAGAAGCCCGGCTCTGTCATGGTCTGGGGTTGTGTCGGTGCTCTTGGCGAAGGTGACCTGCTCTTCTGTGATGCTCCAGTAATGCTGAACAGCACAGAGAGATTCTTGAGTTCAACATGCTGCCTTCTTCTCCAGGGACGCCCTGCAGAGTCCAACAATGCAGAACCACATTCAGCTCAAGAGGAGACTGGTGCTGGACTGGCCTGCCTGCAGTCCTGACCTGTCTCCAATAGAGAATGTGAGGCACATTTTGAAGTGCACCAACCTTTAGACTTATTTGCAGGAGGAATGGGACAGAATGAAACACTTCATCACTTGGTGTCTTCAGCCCCTGAACGCAGCAACATTACAGAATGCTTTACTGATACAACTTTTTTTGTTGCAAGAACTAAAATAGGATTCTGTTTATTTAGAAAAACAAAACAATGATGAGGAACACATAATATAATGTTTGTTGTATCGTCTGCTGTGAAATACAAGTCAAAGTACATTTAGAAATCTCTTTCTTTATTTGTTTTCCATAGTGTCCACCTTTTTCTGATGTAGTGTTGTAGTTTGTCTGTAATAAAAGTGTTTTCATAATGTCACATGAAAGCCATCAACTCCTTCTATCCAATGGCGGACTATACAAGTAGTTTACATAAGATAGACACACTAATTATAGGGTGGACAGTATATAAATGTGTGTGTGTCCTGCAGTGTCCTACAAAGGCGATGTGTATGTGTGTTTAATGGAGTGTGTTTGTGTGTCAGGTGGTGTCCTTGAAGGGTCAGGAGCGGCGTGTTCGTTCTCTCACCATCAGCACCAGCGGCAGCACCACCCGCGACCCACGAGAGATGTTCAGCCGGACGGAGAGCGCAGACTACACTGAGATCGACTCCATCCCGCCGCTGCCGCTGTACGCACTGCTAGCTGCTGACGAGGAGACGGCCACCAATGCTAACGAGCGCACTGACGGTAGGGCTCTGCAATGGACTCTTCTCACATTGGTGTGTTTCTTTGAAGCAGAAGTGGTCATAGTGTGTAAACTCAGAGCACAGTGAAAGTGGGAGTACAACACATACAATATACAATACAGTGAAAGGAAAACATTAACAGGAGGTCTGATAATTCTGATTTAACTGTAGATATAAACCATTTTGGCCCACTGATAATCATTTTAAGTGATCATGATTATGATTCTGACCACACTAATGGTGATTTTGATTTTTCCCGTAATGGAGCAGCCCTGACGGACGGTGTATCAGCCCATGGTGTGCTCACCTCCAGCCACAAGGATGCGTATGACGAGCTCTTTGTGGGCGGCGGGGGCGCTGTGGAGGATCTGGACCCGTTTGATGATGACGACGATGATGAGAATGATGCTAGCGCTAAAGTGATCGATCTGTCCAAATACAGCCCTGTGTTCTTCGGGCCGGAGCAGGCTCAGGTGCTGTCGGGTCACCTGCTGCACTCCAGCCTGCCGGGGCTCTCGAGGATAGAGCAGATGTCTCTGATGGCGCTCGCTGACACCATCGCCTCCACCAGCACCGCCATCGGGGACAGCACAGGTCAGGGGCCGACATTACTGTGAAGACTCGGTCATGTTTTGAGTCCAAATATCTGAACATTCTTAAATCAAGAAGCGTTTTCTAGACAAGTAAAACATTTAGAATTAATGAGTCAAAATTTACATTTACATTTAGTCATTTAGCAGATGCTTTTATCCAGAGCGACTTACAAATGAGGACAAGGAAGCGATTTACACAACTATAAGAGCAACAATGAAGAAGTGCTGCAGGCGAGTTTCAGGAGTGTAAAGTGTAAGAAGCAAAACATTAGTAATGTAGGTTTTTTTTCTGTAGTGCAGTTAGCGGTGGAGCCAGAGAGACAATTGCAGATAGGAAGGAAAGTGGAGACTAAATAGTTGAGTTTTTAGTGGTTTCTTGAAGACAGCGAGTGACTCTGCCGTTCTGATGCAGTTCGGGAGTTCATTCCACCAACTGGGCAGATTGAATGCGAGAGTTCGGGAAAGTGATTTCTTCCCTCTTTGGGATGAACCACGAGGCGATGTTCATTCACAGAACGCAAGTTTCTGGAGGACACATACATCTGCAGAAGTGAGAGCAGATAAGAAGGAGCAAAGCCAGAAGTCGCTTTGTAAGCAAACATCAGAGCTTTGAATTTGATGCGAGCAGCAACTGGCAGCCAGTGCAAACGGATGAGCAGCGGAGTGACATGTGCTCTTTTAGCTTCATTAAAGACCACTCGTGCTGCTGCGTTCTGGAGCAGATGAAGAGGTTTGATAGAGTTAGCTGAAGCCCGGGTAGTAGAGAGTTGCAATAGTCCAGTCTGGAGAGAACAAGAGCTTGAACAAGGAGTTGAGCTGCATGTTTAGATAAGAAGGGTCGGATCTTTCTGATGTTATAGAGTGAGAATCTGCAAGATCGAGCAGTTCTAGAAATGTGGTCAGAGAAGTTTAGTTGGTCATCAATCGTTACTCCAAGGCTTTTAAACGTTTTGGATGCAGTAATGGTTGCCCCGTCCATCTGGATTGAAAAGTTATGATGTAGAGTCGGGTTGAAAGCGAGTTTCTCATTAAACAAGCAGAATAATCTCATGTCTTACCCTTTTGGCATATTATTTTGCTTGCTTATAATGAAATCATCTTTTGTAAGCTGTTTGGACAGAACTGTGTGTAGTATAGGGTCATATTGGGCTCATATAAACACAATAAGTCTCTTTTTTTTGAATATAGGATCCAAATCCCTCTTGTTTTAAAGCCCACCGCAATGTGATGTAGGAGTGTTGTTTCCCCGCCCACCAGATTGATTGACAACCGCATATTCAGGGTGTCTGCGGGGTTTTAAAGTAATAAAAATTATAAAATCAATTATGAGAAAATGAAGGCCCTCAAAAGGTATTAAAACGTTTAAATCACAGTTTTACGAGGTTTTAAATTTTAAGCCTTGTCCAAAGTGTTTGACTCCAAAAAAGCATCAATATATTTATTTTCCTCCTCGTATTAACAACGGCGTGCCTGATCAAGCGGTGGTTTGGGCCGGGCATGTCTGATCAAGCTTCTCCGTCCGGGTGATGTGACGTTATTCGCGACAAACTGATGTGTGACAAAATCTGATGTGTGTTTGAGCTGAAGCGGTACAGACACGTTCTGGAGACACAAAAGACTGATCTTACATCTTGAAAATGGGTAGAATAGCTGCCCTTTAGGGAAAAACTCTTTTCATTTTGAGTCATTACTTCTGAAAACAAGATATATGTTGTGCTTGTCTGTAAAATGCTTCTTGATTTGGACTAAAAACAAGACAAAAACTCTGAGTGTGAAAAGCATTTTATTCATAATGCCTTCATGAGTATCATGTTTATGACAGGTTTATGACAGGTTCTATTTTTTTGGTAGCGTCAGGTTGTCATAAAGACATGATCAGATTGTGATGTGTTTGTTTATGTCAAGTTGATCTCATCCACCTTATGTCATGATTATAACACTCCTCATCTGCTGTTGTGTGTTCAGGTGGAGAGACGCTGGATGAATGTGGGCTGAAGTTCCTGTTAGCTGTTCGTCTGCACACGTTCCTGCTGACGTCTCTGCCTCCGGCTCACCGCGCTCCGCTCCTCTGTCAGGGTCAGTGTCTAGAGTAGCTGTAAAATTCATGTCAATAACAGTAATAATCACTCTATATTGATCTAAGAGCCAATGGTGCAGCAGAAATGTGCAACTATGAGGATCTTAAAGTGTGTTGATATTAGAGATGTACCGAATTTACCGAAAATGTTGAACTTTAGTGGACCCTCAGATTATTGTGGCGTCAGTCATTGTTGGGGTGCTCTTTTAAATCAGGAAGCTTCAACAACTTGTATTGAATTGAATATACATCATTATCGTTCAATATGGAAAATCATTATGGAGGTTGCATTTTGCCATATTGCCCAGCCCTAGTTGGCGATTCATTCCGCTGTGGCGACTCCTGATGGGACTAAGCCTAAGAAAAATCAATGAATGGCAGACAAACGCTCACACACACACACACACACACACACACACACACACACACACACACATAAACAGACTCGCACATACACAAAGACATACACAAACACACAAACATACCCTGTCTCTCGCTCACACACACACATGCCCTCTCTCTCTCTCTCTCTCTCACATACACACACACTTGTATGCACTCACACAGATGTGCACACACACACATACAGACAAATGCTCACACACACATGGACACAGACACATTCTCACACATTTACAGATACACACATTTGCACACAAACACATACACACACATACACTCACACACACTTTCTTATATAGATGTGCACACACACACACAAATACAGACAAAGGCTCACACAGACATTCGTTCACACACGGACACAGACACACATTAACAGACACACACTTACACACAAACACTCACTTACTCGCAATCTCTCACACAGATGCACGTGCACACACACACACACACACACACACACACACACACACACACACACACACACACACACACACAAATACAGACAAATACTCACACACACAGACATATAGACATACACATTCTCACACATTAACACTCACACGTACTCTCACACAGATACACATACACTTACTTGCACTCACACAGAAACGCAGTCAAATGCTCACACACATAAACACTCACACACACGGACACACACACACACTTTCATTAGAACATTTTCTGTGTGTTTGTGTGTGCGCAGACTCTTGAGTGCCCTCATATGTTAAACTGTAGTATAGTTTGTTGTCTTTGGAGCTCTGTGTGTGTGTGTGTGTGTGTGTGTGTAGTTCACAGTGTTGTGCGGTGTGTGTGTGTGCAGGTCTGTCCACCTGTCATTACGCCTGGGCGTTTCACTCAGAGGCAGAGGAGGAGCTGCTGAACCTGCTGCCGGCGCTGCAGAGAGGAGAGCCGTCCTGGCCGGAGCTCAGGGCGATGGGTGTGGGCTGGTGGCTCCGCAGCAACAACAAACTGCGTAGATGCATCGAGAAGGTTCAACCATTACTGCATGCATTCAAATTACACTGGACATGTGACTATTGTTCAGTCATTTTCCTTCAGCTTATGGCCCGTTTCCACTGAGTGGTACGGTATGGTACGGAATGGAACGCTTTTATGGCCGTTTCCACTGTCAGAAGGTACCAAGAGTGAAGCGTACCGCACCACTTTTTGAATACCCTTTTCAAGGGGCACCAGCACAGCAAAAGGGTACCAGTAGGCGGAGCCAGATGCGCAGCTGAATGCTATTGGTTTACAGAGAAGCATCACTAGCCTTACATAGTCCAGGAGAGTGAAAACACAGGAAGCAGCATTTTAAACACGCAGCCGAGACATTACACCATAATAATATACACATATAATAATGAGCCATGGTCAGGGCCAGACGGAATCTGCAGACAAATTGAGCTATTTCTGCACAGAATTAGGTTGAAAATCTGCAGATTTATGCAGAATAATTTTGGGATTATGGTAACTACAAACTTAATATATGGAACAATCAATGCAAATCCAATTAGATCCACTGATTTGGTAATTAAAGCAAGTCTCACATATATCTACTAAAAGACTTTACAAACTGTATTGTAAATAAATAATAATATTACTGAATCTAATTTAAAAACCGAATAAATTGAAGTTGACACACATTTACACAAGTGAATATAAAGACTTAATGATGGGCTTCAAATCTGTGCGTGCAGATTCCTTGGGGGCCTAGCCATGGTTGACCCGAGCTCAGACAAACCTTGTTGTCATCTTGATGAAACCCACGCCAACACTGCGAGAACATGCAAACTCCACACAGAAACACCAGCTGACTCAGCCGGGACTCGAACCAGCGACCTTCTTGCTGTGAGGCCACATTGCTAACCACTGAGCCACCGTGCCGGCCCGGATATGTGTCAAGTGGAGCTAAATACAGCATTTGTAAATCGATGGACAATTATTTGGTTATTTGAGTTATTTGGTTGCTGATTATTTTTCTTGTATATATGAGCAATGTCACATGAGTAGCAGTGCGATATTGCTGTATATCAGCACTGGTGGGAGGCGTGTGTTGGCTTAGCGCCTCACCAGTGCTGATGTACAGCCTTATTGCACTGCTACGAGTGTGATATTGCGTTTATACAACAGTTCGACGGCACAATCTTGAATATATAAAAGAAAATCAAACACAGAGAGTCTAAAACCCTTTTGTATGAGGCACTACTTTCTTCCGCCATTCATTCACATCTGCAGCTGACGTCAGAACAGCAGAAGCCGTTACTCATTCACCAACATCACTTTAGAGCTGGTGTTTGAAAGATTCTCTATAGCGTAATGTGAAGCGGCGCTTCTGGTGTGTGACCCCCTTAAGGTGATGCCAAAACAGCTGATTTTGCTCACAGATTAGGATTTTAAGGCTGAACGTGACATGAAATGCCATCAATCTACAGAGATTTCTCCTTACAGTCTATTACAGTCTACAGTATTTCTCTGTTGCCGTCAGTATTGTGACGGTTGCCAGGTGCCCAGCGTTTACCCGGAGACTTTAAGGAATAAAAAAAGAAAACTATTACGCTCTTCATATTGGCCTTTATGCGTTTCTCCTCAGTGCTGTCGACTACATGCATGCCAGTCAATGACAATGAGTAGGCAAAAGGAAAAGAAAAAGACAATCAAACACCCGTCGCAAAATAAAACGTTACATTATTGAAATAAAAGAATGATACAGCGGTAGAGCGACCATCACACACGTCTCCTCAGAGCTCGCTGAACTGAACTGAGCTCCCATACATGTGTGCTTACATCTCAAAGGTAAAGCAACCACAGGAATAGCCCTCTGAAAGGAGACATGACATTTATACACAATGCAAATCAAACATTAAACGACCGTTACAATATCACAATATTTAACCCCGGAAAAAACAGAGCAATCTCTAACTTTCCAGACTGCTGTTGTGTTTGCGTTAAGGAGGGACGAGGCTGAATCCAGCTTCTTAAGGCTGATTTATACTTCTGCGTCAAACACCGGCGTATGCTACGGTGCTGACGCATAGCCCTTCGCCATGGCCGTTGAGGTTGATGATGTGCACCTCTCAAAAAATGTAACTACACGTCGCAACGACACGTAGCACAAGCTCTGTGATTGGTCGGCTTGGTAGCGCTGATGAGTCTGGACGGGACCGAGAGCCGCGTGAATGGCGCGAGCCTGATGGAGCGATTGTTTACAAGTGTGGAGTCTCGTGAAGGAGCTACGGATGGAAAGTTTGTTTTGTGTTTACCTCATAGTTAAAGTTGTTGCACGTCCGCCGGTTCCTGCCTCAAAATGAGCGAGTTTGAGCCACTTGTACGTTCAGGAAAAACAAAGCACCAGCGAAGAAACTCAACACAGAGGAACATTTACACCTCACTGCCAACTAGCGTTACGGAAGTGTTAATGCAGACCAACAGAGACAGCAGCAGAAGTATAAATGCACAGCTACAAATGTTGAATGCGCCGTGGGTTACGCCGGTCACATGACACAGAAGTATAAACCAGGCTTTATTCGTAGCTTCTTATTGACTCTATCCGGTCCACCTTAAAAACCGCAACACTTCCGCTATTCAGCTTCTTATCCGCGCTCAAGAGAACACACTGAGCAAGGGCTTATTATGCGGTCCTGGCTCCATCTTGTGAATAGACAACATCAACTGTCTTTTTATTTTAAATAAGCACTATTCTTACAAATAAACTGCAAAGTTGCAATCCAAACAGCGACATTCTCCACTAAAACAAGCCTCAAGCAGATTTTGTTGCCTTACAGCAGTAATATTTGTCAAACTGTAGCGTCTCTCTGTTTGTTGCTGGCTGTGTGTGAGTGGAGTAATACACAGTGAAGGGTGAAGAGGCCTTTGTGTGATGTTACTGGCAGAATATCGCACGGCTATCAGCCAATCAGATTCAGGAACCAGACAGAACTGTTGTATAGAGGTTTTTTTATCTTTATTTCCATCTTTTTCCTCCTCTGTATATACAACATGCACACATACTTCGTAGAAAAGCAAATATGGCTGGAAGAGGACCTGAACATATGTGTGCTTGTATCTATGAGTGTGTTCAGATGTGGCTGTCTGACGTCTATATGATAAACGTGTCTTACAGATTGAAAAACAGAAGGTTTTAGGAAACCAACACCATGCTTGTGTACATTACACCCTGGTATATTTGGAAAGAGGGTGGCATGGTGGTGCAGTAGTCAGTACTGTGGCCTCACAGCAAGAAGGTCTCTGGTTTCATTCCACTGTGGTGACCCCTGATTAATAAAGGGACTAAGCTGAGAAGAAACTGAATGAATGAATAAGTGCTTATGGTGAAATAAAACACTGGAGCTCACGTTTGATCTTCAGGCTTGTGTTTGTGTTTGATGTGTGTATTAATCTGCTCCTCGTCCTCTGGCAGGTGGCCAAAGCTGCTTATCAGAGGAACAACGACCCGCTGGACGCTGCGCTGTTCTACCTGGCCATGAAGAAGAAAGCAGTGGTGTGGGGACTGTACAGGTGACACACACACACACACTCTCTCTCACACACAGTCTTCCTCAGACACTCTCTCAGTGCTGTGTGTGTGTGCAGGTCTCAGCAGAATGTGAAGATGACGGCGTTCTTCAGTAACAGTTTCAGTGAGGAGCGCTGGAGGAGAGCGGCGCTGAAGAACGCCTTCTCTCTGCTGGGGAAACAGCGCTTCCAGCACTCCGCTGCCTTCTTCCTGCTCGCCGGGTCACTCAAAGACGCCGTCGAGGTACTCAGTGTGTGTCTGTGTGTGTGTGCAGGTGTGTATAGAGAAGGTGCTTCTGTGATGTGTGCATTTCGGTGGAGAAAATGTTGTGTGTGTGTGTCTGTGTGTGTGATGATGATGGTGATGTGTGTGTGTGTGTGTGTGTGTGTGTGTGTGCAGGTGTGTATAGAGAAGCTGCAGGATCTCCAGCTGGCTCTGGTCATCTGTCGACTGTACGAGTGTGACTTCGAGATGTCCTGCACCTATAAGCGGATCCTGCAGAGGCATGTGTTGGGTCAGGAGCAGCTCTCTGCCAATCAGGACCCGTTCCTGCGCAGCATGGCCTTCTGGGTACTGGAGGACTACAGCGGAGCTCTGGACACTCTGCTGGAGGAGCCGCAAGCCGACGGTCAGACTCCATCACCAGCTCAGTTACACACACATGACCAGAGTCGTTCACCCTCCTCAGACGTTTACAGCAGATCAAAGATTTCGCCAGTGCTGTTAGACAGAGACGAGATATTTCAACACATTTATAAACAGAAGAGTTTAATAGCGGATTTATTTGCTATGATGACCACCGCATTCAATCACACGCTCCTCTAGAAGATGCTAAAACAGCGTGTGTGCAGTGCAGCATCATGGTTTACCAGCGCCTGTGCTGAAATGGGTTGTTTATGTCTCTCTTGCAGGGAGCAGCGTGTCTTCTTCCTGTAACCCTGAGGTGTTCAACTTCTACCTGTACTTGCGCACACACCCTCTGCTGCTGCGCCGGCACCTGGGCTCCGCGGGGGCAGCCGGTGTGGGTCTGCAGGGCGAGAGTCGGCCGCTGGACTCCATCAGTCTGACCGAGCGCAGGCTCTTCTTCACGGCTGCGTACGCTCACCTGCAGGCCGGATGCCCCATGCTGGCTCTGGAAGTGCTCTCCAAGATGCCTGCAGTGGTGAAGAGCTCCGGAGTGCACAGCGCCTCTGCAGGCCTGGAGAAGAACAGCAGCCAGAGGTTAAAATTCTTATTTTTTAGTTTAATAATAATACTGATAAGTTTATTTTATATTGTGCCTCTTCAGTGCTCATGGAAGCCTCCCTATCTAAACAAATGTGTTCACACTAAGGTAATCTTATATGTGTGTGTAGTTTGTGTGAGTGAGCCTGTATATTTTAAGTAAATAGCAGTTTTTTCTGGCACAAAACTATTTATTAGGTACACCTTACTAGTACCGGGTTGGACCACTTTTGCTTTCAGAACTGCCTTAATCCTTGGTGTCAGAGATTCAGCAAGCTGCTGGAAATATTCCTCAGAGATTTTGCTCCATGTTGTCATGATAGCATCACACAGTTGCTGCAGATTTGCCGTCTACACATCCATGATGCCAATCCCCCGTTCCACCACATCCCAAAGCTGCTCTATTGGATTAAGCTCTGGTGACTGTGGAGGCCATTTGAGTACAGTGAACTCATCGTCATGTTCAAGACACCAGTCTGAGATGATTGAGCTTTATGACATGCTGCGTTATCCTGCTGGAAGTAGCCATCAGAAGATGGAGACACTGTGCTCATAAAGGGATGGACATGGTCAGCAGCAATACTCAGGTAGGCTGTGGCGTTGATGCTCAATTGGTACTAATGGACCCAAAGAAAATCTCCCCCACACCATTACACCACCACCACCAGCCTGAACCGCTGATACAAGGCAGGATGATCCATGCTTTCATGTTGAGCCGAGCATCTGAATGTGTGAGCAGAAATGGAGACTCATCAGAGCAGCAACGTTTCTCCAATCTTCTATTGTCCAGTTTTGGTGAGTCTGTGTGAATTGTAGCCTCAGTTTCCTGTTCTTAGCTGACAGGAGCGGCACCCGGTGTGCTCTTCTGCTGCTGTAGCTCATCCGCCTCAAGGTTGGACGTGTTGTGTGTTCAGAGATGCTCTTCTGCAGAGCTCGGTTGTAGCGAGTGCTTATTTGAGTTACTGTTGCCTTTCTATCAGCTGGAACCAGTCTGGCCATTCTCCTCTGACCTCTGACCTCATCAACAAGGCATTTGCGCCCACAGAACTGCCGGTGTACCTAATAATGGTGTACCCAATAAAGTGGCCAGTGAGTGTATTGTTGTGCATGTCCCTGCCAAATAAATACATTCAAACTCAAAATCCTAATTCACAACAGAAGTAGGAGGCAGGGTTCAGACATATGGATTCAAGGTCTGGAAAGTGCTTTAAAACAAACACAGGTCCTTGAAAGCGCTTGAATTAAAGTGAAATTAAAGTTGTAGCTGCTGTCAAAAACAGAACAAAAAAATTGCAATTTAAAAATGTTGATTTTAAATCTTGAACAAGAACTCTGACAAATAATCCACATTTGATCAGTATTTCAGTAACTGCGTTTGTATATTGCTAATATTGAATTCAACACATTGGATTAGTTCTTGATCATGACTACATTAGTTTAAGTTCAAAATTCTAAACACGATTATTACTTGGACATTTATAATGTGAATATTATCAGTATGTGAAATGTTAGGAGGTATTAAATCAAGACTTAATTAAGACTTTCATGGCACTACATGTGCTTGATTTTAAAATGAGTGCTGTTTTAAAAGTCCTTGAGTCTGCTGTCCACGAAAGAGTGAAAACCCTGAGAGGAACAAGACGACAACAACAAAGTCAAACTAAATATAACAAAGACAAGAGAACAGAGAGCAAACTGAAACCGCAGCTACAGAACATTCAGAAATAAGGGAGTTTAGTTTTGGGTTGTTTTATTATTGGCTTCATTAGTCTGTGAACACATTTCTGTTTAGTTTTTTATGTATTTGGTTTCAGGCGTCACTTAATTTTGATTTATTATTTCTGAAAAGGTATTCTTCTGAAAATGCTTCTGGATTTAAGAAGCTTTAGTTATTTAAACTAGAAACAAGACAGAATCTCTGAGTAAGGGAAGCATTGTTTACAGTGTGTAGGGTGTTTATTGAGCACTAGTTTTCCTGCTGATTTTCTCTACTGACTTCTCAGACAGCAGACGTCAGCTGTGGACTGGTCTCCGGCAGTGCAGAACGGGCTGGACTCAGTGTCGTCGCTGTCGTCTCCACGTGAGGACAGTCAGTCAGACTCGGTGCTCAGTTTTGACTGGAGTCAGCCCTCCGTCACGCTGCAGGACGAGCCGCTGGAGCTCCACTGGGAGGATGAAGAGGAAGATGATGAGGAGGAGTCGGGGCTGGCCATGAAGAGCATCCACCCGGACAGAGAGCACAGCCTCACACCAGAACAAGGTCTTTCCCCAAACTTTATTTCATTTTCACAATTACAGATGCAGCAAGACTGAAGAATGCTACTGCAATTGATCAATATATTATCAATCATATTGATCAATATATATTATATTATCAATGAATATTGATTATATATGTTAATGTATTTTAACTATTGGTTTTATTAAATGGTAATATCCATTAAAATAAGACTTTGGTCACCAAACATTTTCATGAATGCTGCTGGGCAATAATGAATCATGATTAATCACATCTAATATATATATATAATATAATAATACAGGATTATCTGCTGTTATGGCTTTACAATCAATAAATGTGATTATAGTGGAAGTCAATGGGGCAAAAACAGCTACTAACATAACTACAGGGGAGTCAATCTGAGCAGTGTGTATTGATGAGTTTTCTAAAAGTTCGATATTGATAATTATCATGATATACATATTTTTTTTCGATAAAACAATAATGACAGTTTGAGAAGTGTTTGATAATAATTACGCACTATGCGTCACGCTGCGCAGGCATTTTGCAGACTGTCTTTCCAGGTGCCGCACACAGTACAAGTGTTCAGCCATACAGTGTTAGCTGCACTTGGAGGAGTGAGAAAAAATAAGGTAAAAAAGGTCAGAGTCGCAGACGTTGTTGACAAGAAACATCACTAATCATCAGTAGTCTGGAGCTACTTACTTTTTTCAATCCGACACTAAACAGAGCAACGTGCACTGCAAACTGCGCAGACGACTCGTGTCATCAAAAGCAGCAACACCACAAACCTCCATCATTTAAAACAGCACCGCCTTAATGAAGATGCTAATAACATTACAGACATAAACTAGTGTTGGTAAACCGGCGCAACCACCCAGCAGAGCTTCATGTCATCATTTTCGACAGCCGTGCCTTAAGAGGATAAAAAACCTGGAAAAGACAGACGAAAGATATGACAGAGGACACAATCTCAGTGAACACTTGATGCTTGCTGTAAACTACAGGCTGCATTATTTGAGGGCATTCGTTACGACATTAATAGGATCTTTTGTTGTCAAGCTTGTGTTTCCTTTTTAAAGTTCTTAATACATATTGCCCCTCAGAGACAGTGAAACAACCAACCCTTATGAAGGACATCACTGAGGAGAAATGCTCAAGACAATATCTTTAAAGTTATGACATATTAAAAGTGCAGCAAATATATGACAGACGTTTACAGCAGCAGTGGATCATTGATTAAACCTCATTTTCCACAGAGCGAAGCATCATCCACCCGCAGTTGTTTAAGGCGGGCATGAACTAAAAGTATAAACACTTTATATATTTCTCTTTGAAGATATTTCTCTAAGTCATCAGTCCTCATCTTGCTGGACTTGTCAGCTGCTTTTGACACTGTAAACCATCAGATCCTGCTGTCTACGCTTGAGTCACTGGGCGTTGCAGGCAGTGGTTCAGATCTTACCTCTCTGACAGGTCATTCAGGGTGTCTTGTAGGGGAGAGGTGTCCAACCTACAGCATCTAAACACTGGGGTACCACAGGGCTCTGTTTTTGGGCCACTTCTCTTCTCCATCTACACGACATCTCTAGGACCAGTCATCCAGAGACATGGATTCTCCTACCACTGCTATGCTGATGATACCCAGCTATACCTCTCTTTTCACACTGATGATCCCTCGGTTCCAGCTCGCAATTTAGCCTGCCTGTTGGATATTTCACACTGGATGAAAGATCATCATCTTTAGCTTAAGCCTAGTTCACACTACAGGATTTGAACATCAGCAGATCGCTGTGCCGTTCACACTACATGACTTGTAGAGGGGGGTCACACACTACATGATCTGACAACATCTCATTCCCCATCAGCTCATTCAAGCTACCAAACCACAGCCAATGAAAATTTGAGGGAGGAGTCGTCAGAAAAAGCTGAACACTATTGGCTGCTTGTGTGCTGATGACATCACTGACAGCTTTTCAAGCTTTGGAGAAAGCATTTAAAAACATCGTCAAATCAGCTGATCTATGAGCGGATTAATCACTCATCTGCAGGTTCCAGTGGATAGATACACAGAGAGTTTTGAATTTTTGTAATTTTATAACTCTTTGAAATAAAACTAACATATTTATAACACCCTGCCGTTTTCTAACTATCAGTGTATTTCTTTCTGACATTGTTATTTTTTTTTTTATTACAAAACAGTAAAGAACTGAGCATTTCTGCCTTAAATTACCATATTGGTCAAAATGACTGCATGCATGTCTGATACTTTTCGCTGTGACTTTAAATATGTGTGCATTTCCTTGCCTGGCAACTTCCTGCTAACATAAACAAAACTTTCTGATGGCAAAAACATCAATTTGCTTCAGATATCTTTTAAAACAGCAGATTCTGTGCTGTGAAATAGCTCCTGTTTGACAGTGAAAATGAAAGCCAAGACCTTTAAGTGTTTTAGTATCTTAACTACATATTTATAGGCTGTATTACCAAAAAAAGATGATATTTTTAGGGTAATGGTGTCATTAAATATGATGCCAGACATTCAAAGCTTAATTTTAATATCTCAATAATAGCTCTGAATGTAAATATGTTGTGACAGTATGGCGTTTTATATGAGAACGGTCAGAATGAGCAGTATGGTAATTCTAATAGTTACAGAATTATAGGTCCACTGTTAATATATCCTCCTCTCATGTCTGTGCTAACGCAGAATGAAGCGAGTGCACCGATGCCCATTCTGACCAATCACAGATGTTTCTGCTGAGCTCCTGAACACACAGGCGTTCAGCTCATGCTGATCTGCTCTCTCATTGGCTGCAGCTCGTCACTACATCTGACCACACGTGGGGTTGAGTCGGCCGACTGCTCTGGAATATTCAGCATGCTGAATGTTGGATTTCCGTCTGCGAGGTGTCGGCGACGCGTCAGCGAGCCTCGTTGATGCGTTGTTCAGTAGTTCACACATAAAGAGCGGCGAGCGCCGAGCACCCGCAGATTTCTTCCCGATCACAGCCCGATCTGTCGGCGAGCTCGTTAACTTCCAAATCGGGCTCAAATCAGGCTTAAAATCCTTTATTGTGAACTAGGCATAAGCGAACGAAAACAGAAATGCTTGAAGTTTCTGCCAACTCGACTCTACACCATAACTTTTCAATCCAGATGGACGGGGCAACCATTACTGCATCCAAAACGGTGAAAAGCCTTGGAGTAACGATTGATGACCAACTAAACTTCTCTGACCACATCTCTAGAACTGCTTGATCTTGCAGATTCACACTCTATAACATCAGAAAGATCCGACCCTTCTTATCTGAACATGCAGCTCAACTCCTTGTTCAAGCTCTTGTTCTCTCCAGATTGGACTATTGCAACTCTCTACTAGCCGGGCTTCCAGCTAACTCTATCAAACGTCTTCAGCTGCTCCAGAACGCAGCAGCACGAGTGGTCTTTAGTGAACCTAAAAGAGCACATGTCACTCCGCTGCTCATCCATTTGCACTGGCTGCCAGTTGCTGCTCGCATCAAATTCAAAGCTCTGATGTTTGCCTACAAAGCGACTTCTGGCTTTGCTCCTTCTTATCTGCTCTCACTTCTGCAGATGTATGTGTCCTCCAGAAACTTGCGTTCTGTGAATGAACGTCACCTCGTGGTTCCATCCCAAAGAGGGAAGAAATCACTTTCCCGAAAACAATCCATCAAATTATTTTCATGGTTTCATTTTAATTTATTAACAAAGCTCAGTTTGAGGACAGTCTGTAAAGGCTATTGGCAACCTAGATTTATTACATTACCTCGGAAGAATAAACTCGGTCAGCAGGATGAGAGAGCTCAGAAACCTGTTGAGTAAATGGAGAGGCTCTCCACATGTGGGCTGTGATGCGCCATTAGTAAAATAAGGCCAGTCTGTGAGGTCAAATTTAAAGCTCCCACAGATATTACAGAGATCTGTGCATAACAGGGTTTTATGTGTACTGCAGTATGGGATGTCAAGAGGGTGACTGCATAAGGTAAACTGCACACACTTGATCACAATCACATTTGCTGAAGCGCTGAGAAAGATGAGGGAAATTAAGCCTCAAAATCAGCCCTGAGTGGATGAAAATGACCCAACAGCACACAGGAGTTCAGTGAAAATGTTTTTGACTAATAGTTTAGGTTAACTATTGTTTGGTTGTCCTCTCAGGTGCAGCGGCGTCCCCCTCGTCCCCGTGTGCAGACAGCAGCAGCAGCAGTGGTGTTGTTCTCCCGCTGAGCTCCGACATGCTGGCAGCACAGCTGAAGTTCAGCTCCTGCCTGAAGATGCTGACGGCGGAGCTGCGGACGCTCTCCACGGGCTGCGAGCTGGACGGAGGGAAGCTGCGGCACCAGCTGAGTGTGTGGCTGGAGCGCGAGGTGGCGGCGCTGCAGAAGAGCTGCGGGTACAACCCTCTGCTGGAGCCGCAGCCGCAGCACCGGCGCAGACACTGGCTGCAGAAGAACCAGCCGCTCCTGCGCATCTTCCTCAGCTACTGCAGCCTGCACGGCTCACACGGTGGAGGACTGGCTTCTGTACGCATGGAGCTCATACTGCTGCTGCAGGAGTCACAGCAGGTGCACACACACACACACACACACACGCACACACACACGCACACACACACACACACACACTGCTCTTCACTACAGCACAGTTTATATTTACACTAGAGTCATAAGGGTAATAATTAGTCATCATAGTACACACTTTTACACACACACTCTCACACACTCTCTCTTGTGCGTACACACACTTACTCACTTAAACACTCTCACACTCACACACTTTCTCACAGTATAGGTGTTGCCCTCCAGTGACACACACTGACTTTCTGCCTGCGCTGTGTTCATCAGTATGTGTGTGTGAATTCTCCTGTGTGTGTGTGTGTGTGTGTGTGTGTTGTGTGGTCAGGATGGCGGTCTGCAGGTGTCAGTCCCCGCTCCGCAGCATCTCTCCGTTCCTCTTTTCCTGGCATGGACCGCCAGCTCTAAAACAGTGGTGGCCAATCCCATAATGCACCTCACCAACCTGACCCACGACGTCCTGCACACCATCACGGCTCTGGACACCCCGCCACACCCAGACCTCATCAACAATGAGGTGAAGCTGATGATCTGAGCAGAGTGTGTGTGTGTGTGTGTGTGTGTGCGTGCGTGTGTGTGTGTGTGTGCGTGTGTGTGTGCGCGTGTGCGTGTGAGTGTGCGTGTGAGTGTGCGTGTGAGTGTGCGTGTGAGTGTGCGTGTGAGTGTGCGTGTGAGTGTGCGTGTGAGTGTGCGTGCGTGTGTGCGTGCGTGTGTGCGTGTGTGCGTGCGTGTGTGCGTGCGTGTGTGCGTGCGTGTGTGTGCGCGTGTGTGTGCGCGTGTGCGTGTGTGCGTGCGTGTGTGCGTGCGTGTGTGCGTGCGTGTGTGCGTGCGTGTGTGCGTGCGTGTGTGCGTGCTTGTGAGTGTGCGTGTGTGTGTGCTTGTGAGTGTGCGTGTGAGTGTGCGTGTGAGTGTGCGTGTGAGTGTGCGTGTGAGTGTGCGTGTGCGTGTGAGTGTGCGTGCGAGTGTGCGTGCGAGTGTGCGTGCGAGTGTGCGTGCGAGTGTGCGTGCGAGTGTGCGTGCGAGTGTGCGTGCGAGTGTGCGTGCGTGTGAGTGTGCGTGTGAGTGTGCGTGTGAGTGTGCGTGTGAGTGTGAGTGTGAGTGTGAGTGTGCGTGTGCGTGTGAGTGCGAGTGCGAGTGTGCGTGCGAGTGTGCGTGCGAGTGAGTGTGCGTGTGAGTGTGCGCGCGAGTGTGCGTGCGAGTGTGCGTGCGAGTGTGCGTGCGTGTGTGTGTGCGTGTGAGTGTGAGTGTGCGTGTGAGTGTGCGTGTGCGTGAGTGTGAGTGTGCGTGTGAGTGTGCGTGAGTGTGCGTGTGAGTGTGCGTGTGAGTGTGCGTGTGAGTGTGCGTGTGTGTGTGTGTGTGCGTGTGCGTGTGAGTGCGAGTGCGAGTGTGCGTGCGAGTGTGCGTGCGAGTGAGTGTGCGTGTGAGTGTGCGCGCGAGTGTGCGTGCGAGTGTGCGTGCGAGTGTGCGTGCGTGTGTGTGTGCGTGTGAGTGTGCGTGTGAGTGTGCGTGTGCGTGAGTGTGAGTGTGCGTGTGAGTGTGCGTGAGTGTGCGTGTGAGTGTGCGTGTGAGTGTGCGTGTGAGTGTGCGTGTGAGTGTGCGTGAGTGTGAGTGTGCGTGTGAGTGTGCGTGTGAGTGTGCGTGCGAGTGCGCGTGCGAGTGCGCGTGCGAGTGAGTGTGCGTGTGAGTGTGCGTGAGTGTGCGTGTGAGTGTGCGTGTGAGTGTGCGTGTGAGTGTGCGTGTGAGTGTGCGTGTGAGTGCGCGTGCGAGTGTGCGTGCGAGTGAGTGTGCGAGTGAGTGTGCGTGTGAGTGTGCGTGTGAGTGTGAGTGTGCGTGTGAGTGTGCGTGTGAGTGTGAGTGTGCGTGAGTGTGAGTGTGCGTGTGAGTGTGCGTGTGAGTGTGCGTGTGAGTGTGAGTGTGCGTGTGAGTGTGCGTGTGAGTGTGCGTGTGAGTGTGCGTGTGAGTGTTCGTGTGCGTGTGCGTGTGAGTGTGTGTGTGAGTGTGAGTGTGAGTGTGCGTGTGAGTGTGCGTGTGAGTGTGCGTGTGAGTGTGCGTGTGAGTGTGCGTGTGAGTGTGCGTGTGAGTGTGCGTGAGTGTGAGTGTGCGTGTGAGTGTGCGTGTGAGTGTGCGTGTGAGTGTGCGTGTGAGTGTGAGTGCGCGTGCGAGTGCGCGTGCGAGTGAGCGTGCGAGTGAGTGTGCGTGTGAGTGTGCGTGTGAGTGTGAGTGTGCGTGTGAGTGTGCGTGTGAGTGTGCGTGTGAGTGTGCGTGTGAGTGTTCGTGTGCGTGTGCGTGTGAGTGTGTGTGTGAGTGTGAGTGTGAGTGTGAGTGTGCGTGTGAGTGTGCGTGTGAGTGTGCGTGTGAGTGTGCGTGTGAGTGTGCGTGTGAGTGTGCGTGTGAGTGTGCGTGTGAGTGTTCGTGTGCGTGTGCGTGTGAGTGTGCGTGTGAGTGAGTGTGAGTGTGCGTGTGCGTGTGAGTGTGAGTGTGAGTGTGCGTGTGAGTGTGCGTGTGAGTGTGCGTGTGAGTGAGTGTGCGTGTGAGTGTGAGTGTGCGTGTGAGTGTGAGTGTGCGTGTGAGTGCGTGTGAGTGTGCGTGTGAGTGTGCGTGTGAGTGTTCGTGTGCGTGTGCGTGTGAGTGTGAGTGTGCGTGTGCGTGTGCGTGTGAGTGTGAGTGTGCGTGTGAGTGTGCGTGTGAGTGTGCGTGTGAGTGTGAGTGTGCGTTTGAGTGAGTGTGCGTGTGCGTGCGCGTGAGTGTGCGTGTGAGTGTGCGCGTGAGTGTGCGTGTGCGTGTGAGTGTGAGTGAGTGTGAGTGAGTGTGCGTGTGAGTGTGCGAGTGTGCGTGTGCGCGTGCGCGCGTGTGTGTGTGTGTGTGTGTGTGTGTGCGCGTGTGCGTGTGTGTGTGTGTGTGTGTGTGTGTGTGTGTGTGTGTGTGTGTGTGTGTGTGTGTGTGTGTGTGTGTGTGTGTGTGTGTGTGTGTGTGTGTGTGTGTGTGTGTGTGTGTGTGTGTGCGCAGTTGAAATTTTCGACCTCCTGTGATTTATTTGTTTATTTTTTTTATAATTATTCCCCTGATGATGTTTCTCAGATTCAGGAGTTTCTCTCAGTGTTTCCTCCAGTGTTTGTTCTTCTGGAGAAAGTCTGATTAGTTTTATTTGGGCTAGAATAAAAGCAGTTTTTTATAGTTTTAAAGTCATGTTAAGGTCAATATTATTGGCCCCTTCAGCAATATTAGTGTTGGATTGTCTCCAGAGCAAACCACTGTTATACAATGACTTTACTGACATATTGAGTTGTAGGTCTTAGGTTGTTTTAAACGGGTCTTAATTTTGCTTTGTTCAAGACTCAATTTGGGTCTATATCAATCTAAAGACCAACCACACATTTTAAAAAAATTATTTATTTTTATGCTTAAGTTTTTTATTGTAAAGAGAGAGTTAACAACAGCTGTTAGACATTTTTACAGCAAATTCCCCAAATTAAATTCCCTAATCAGGGGGAAAACACTAAAATCAACTACATGATTCCTCATGATGATACTGGGCCATTAGAAACAATCCTAACCCTGTAAAAGTCTAAAGATTCATTCTTTATGGTCTAAAAAGAGTCTTAAAGTCTTAAATTTGACTTGATTAAACTGCAGAAACCTGCTTTAAGCTGAACACTAGTGTCTTGAAGAATATCTAGTCTAATATTATTTACTGTCATCATGATGAAGAGAAAATAAATCAGTTATTAGAGATGAGTTATTAACACTATTATGTGCAGAACTGTGTTGGAGAAATCTGCTCTCCGTTACACAGAAATTGGGGTAAAATATAGAGGAGGGGGAATAATTCAGGAGGGTTAATAACTTAGGAGGGCTGGTAATTCTGTCTTCAACTCTAGATGTATAATGTTGCACAGTGAGCAGTGCTTCAAAGTGAACAATCCTTATCTTGTGGCCCGTTTCCATTGAGTGGTGCTGTTTGGTTTGGTATGGCCCTTTCCACTGTCAAAAGGCATACCGAACCTTACCGTACCACTTTTTCGGTACCAAACACGAGAAAGGGTACCAAAAGGCGGAGCTAGAGGCACAGATGAACGCTGATTGGTTTACAGAGAAACGTCATTTGCTTACGCAACAAGCCAGAATGAAAACAAAAAACCTGCCATGTTTAAAATACTCAGCGAGAGATTACAAATTATATATTCATATAATAATGATCCATGGTCGACCCGGCCCAAACAAACCTTGTCGTCGTCTTAATGAACAGCCACAAAGCCAAGAAGAAGAGCAGATTTACCCTGTGCCCCTTAGTTTTTCACGAGCCAGTCTGAAGCACGAGCGGTTTCGCTTTCTTGCTTGCGTTCGCCGCACGTCTATATCTGAAATAGCAAACGTCTTGAGCTGATGATAATAACGTGCGCTTGATTATTGACGTGCTTTTGAAACCTGATCTTGTCAGACACTGACTAACGTGAGAGTGAAGCGTGAAAACACAAAGGAGAAGCCGGAAAAAAAGCAGCAGATTATTATTTCAGCAAACGTGAACAAACTGCTATGTTTAACTATTATCATCAGCTTCTGCACTAATATGAACTCAGAATGACGGAGTGACTCTCTAACAGAGGTTACATGTGCTGCTGAAGATCACACACACAGATGAGAGGTTTGATCTGACTGTGGGCTATACTTTGTGTTGTTTTTGAACCCAAATAAGGACTAAATGTCTGCTGTGTGTAGTTTTACTGTAGTTGGTATCATATCGGAGACTGTAAGGGGCTGTATGTGTTCATATATGTTCATTTATTTATTTAATATAAAAACAGACGTTACAGTTGGCTATTTTGCACTGTCATTGATCTGCAGTTATAATCAACTCATGTTCATAGAAAAGTCAGTAATGAACATTTATACAGAAGTATTTATGTGTATATTGTCTGAGTCATGCTATTTGGTCAACAAATCAATAACATTGAGGGTGACTTTATTATTCGACATTTGATGGAAATTATTGCGCTCATGTCAACAGGTCCTCTAGACATTGCTATTTTTAAATGTAAACTAACAGTGCTTAATTTGATCTGCAGTAAACATAGGAAAAGTCTAAACTATCTGGACATCAGTAAAACGGTTGAGCTGCAGATAATAATGAGCCTGATATGAATGAGATGTGGCTCAGCGTTGTGTTCATGATACTGAAGGCTCTGTTCATTGTCGGAATTTTGGTATCGCCTTATAATAAGGTTGTTTTAGTTAATGTTAATGTATTTGCTAACACAAGCAAACAGTGAACAATACATTTGTTACAGTATTTGTTCGTGTTACTTAACGTTGGTTAATGAAAATACTCTGCTTACGTCTGTATGAACAACAAATTGTGTTTCGTAAGGGATAAAGTAGAACCTGGAGGTTTATTCTGAGAAAACAACCACCTGGATGTACTTTATCTGGCTTATCACCTGGCTTCTGTCCACAAAACATAAACATTAGACACAAAAGATTGTTCAAAGCCATAATAGTTTGTTAATTCCTTAATTAAACACAAAGCTGACAGAATGAAAACAGCTGATGGAGTATACACTAACCTGTGCTTTATTCAGACACTAGATGGAGACAAACAGTCAAAACCAGTCAAATTCATGATTTAACAGACAGACAGGAATGATGTCAGTATATGGATGAACATATTCACTGACAGTGAGTTTCAGATCCTGGATGAGACTGTCTTATTCAGTGGTTGTTATCTGGGAATATCATGACTTTGAACGTCACAACTGGCTAATCAGAATAGAGTATTCCTGATGGATGTGTTATTAATTAATTTAATAATCAAATATGTTTTGAGGCTCCAGGCAGATTCAGTTTGGTCCAAAATGAGTCTTCTGGTGGTAAATGATGCTGACCCCTGCTGTCCTCTAACGCTGTGTTTGTGTGTTTAGATCTACGTGATGCACACACTGGCGGCCTCACTCTCCGCCTGCATCTACCAGTGTCTCTGTGACGGACACAACTACAGGTGTGTGTTTCTGTCTCTGTCACACTCGCATCAGATTCTGCATTACACACTAGGGGCTAAACGGATTATTAGAAGTCCACCTTCATGTTATTAAAGACAAGTTGTCTAGTCACTGGTGATGTTGTGAATAAAACACAAGAAATGCAAATTTTTTTCCTGCATGACACCATTTGAAAAGTATGACAGCTCATAACACACTGCAAAAGCAATGCAACATTACTCATTTTAGTGCAGAGCAAGTGTCCTGTCAACATTGCTCATTTCTTTAATAGCACAACGTTACATTAGCATGGGCTGATTTTATTGATGAATAAATGCAGTCAGCACATTGATCACGCACAGTCTACCTAGAATATAACCATGATTAACAAATATTTACAGTGCATCTGGAAAGTGTTATAGCGCTTTACTTTCTCCACCATTTTTTGTTACAGTCTTATTCCAAAATGGCTTAAACTCATGCATTTCCTCAACATTCTACACACAATCCCCCATAATGACAATGTGGAAAAGAGTTTATGAAATGGCAGCAAATTCATTCAAAATAAAAAGTTGTAAAATCAGATGTACATCAGTATTCTCAGGCTTTGCTCAACACTTTGTTGATGCTCCTTTGGCAGCGATTACAGCCGTGAGTCTTGTTGAATATGATGCACAAGCTCTGCACAGCTGTCTTTGGGAATTTCTGCCCGTTCCTCTTTGCAGCACCTCTCAAGCTCTATCAGGTTGGATGGGAAGTGTCGGTGTACAGCCATTTTCAGATCTCTCCAGAAATTTTCAATAGGATTTAGGTCTGGGCTCTGGCTGGGCCACTCAAGGACATTCACCACGTTGTTGTTGTGCCGCTCCATTGATATGTTGGCGGTGTGCTTTGGGTCATTGTCCTGCTGGAAGATGAAGCGTCGCCCCAGTCTGAGGTGGAGAGCACTCTTGTGCAGGTCTTCATTCAGGATGTCTCTGTACATCGCTGCGTTCATCTTTCCCTCTATCCTGACTAGTCTTCCAGTTCCTGCTGCTGAAACACATCCCCACAGCATGATGCCAACACCACCATGCTTCACTGATGAGCGCTGCCTGCTTTTCTCCAAACGTAACGCCTGGCGTTCACTCCGAACAGTTCAGTTTGAGTCTCATCAGAGCAGAGAGTTTAGTTTCTGATGCTCTGAGAGTCCTCCTTTGGTAAACTCCAGGCGGGGAGTGTCTTCCGTCTGCCCGCTCTACCATACAGATGCCTGATTGGTGGATTGCTGCACAGATGGTTGTCCTTCTGTAAGCTTCTCCTCTCTCCACAGAAGAACGCTGGAGCTCAGACAGAGTGACCATCGGGTTATTGATCACCTCCCTGACTAAGGCACTTCTCCCCCGATCACTCAGCTTAGATGGCCGGCCAGCTCTAGGAAGAGTCCTGCTGGTTAAACATCTTCCACTGACGGATGATGGAGGCCGCTGTGCAAACTGGAGCTTTCAGAGCAGCAGAAATGTTTCTGTCATGTTGTGAGGAAATAAATGAGTTTAATTCATTTGGGAATAAAGCTGTAACATTAAAACATGTGGAAAGAGTGAAGCGCTATCAACACTTTCTGCATGCGCTGTATGGTGCAGAAGTAATGCATACATCATCAGCACATAGAATTATTATATAAAAGCATAACGCACAGGACCGACACTGTCAGAGTCCTGCTCAGACGCATAAATTACCACAATGATGATTAAAAACAACTCAAAATCAGACCTTTTCCATCATTACTGCTCATCTTGAATACCAGACGTCTCCTGAGTTTATCAACTCAACTGAAGGATTCATGGTTTCTGTGTGTTTCTTGATTCATTCACAACACACTTCAGCATCTACGCTTAGCAGAGGACAACAGCCAATCACAGTGCTGCTCCAGTGTTGCACAAACACAGATGACTACATCTGCTCTAGGGTGTTGGCATGAAGCAAATACAGTTTAATGTAAAATAATGCATTGCAATATTGAGTTACTTCCCAGTGAAGTGACTAGTTGTGTTAGTTACTCTTTATTGTAGATAATGCGTCACGTTACTTTCTTCAACAGAGGAGCTCTGCAGTTGACGGCACACTCTATAACCTTCATTTACCTTTAAATTACCTTACAAACTAATAATCTAGTAATCTTCTGAGAGCTTCCCAAAACTCTGCATGCCGTGTATACAGATTAATAAACGTTTAAAGCAGTGTGCTTGCTGCTTTCTCTCTTATCAGCTAAGTAAAATGCGTGTGCATCGAGACTATAATCTTGTTTTCCTGTTCTTCATGTGTTCAGAATAATGAGATGACTTCCAGCATTGCAGACGTGTAAGCCAAAGCCGTCCTGCTCTCTGTCTGCTCCTGCATTCTCTCATCGCTGCGGGATTCAACGTGACGGCGTTCATTTTAATTCAGCAGTTTTTTTTTAAAAAGCCACTTTCATTACATCTTTAAAAAAAGCAACTCGCGTGTTATTGCTTAATCTTTTAAAGTAATGCATTACTTTACTGGTTACTTAGAAAGGTCATATTATTATTATACGCTGTCATGCGTTTCCCCCAACACTGCCCACAGAAGGCTTGTCCTCTCAGATGAGATTCTTCATTACAGACCGCTTCTCTTCATTAGCGTCTGCTCATCTCGTAATGTTCTCATGATGACCGACTGACCTCTGGAAGCGACGCTGCGCTCCTCGTCTGACATTAGTAGAGCTTCAGATGAGCGTAGCCTTTCTGTGAGAGCGTTTCGGCTCCGTCACGGCAGAATACATCAGCGCTCGATGTTATGAGCTGAACATGTTGGAACAGAAGGCCGGATGATTAAAGCAGAACTCATGTTTCTGTCCTCATTTATTCTCCCTGGTCTCCATCAGCCTTCATGCTGTTCTCCAGCACACAATCACTGCAGGCGGAGCAGAAACGGCTCATTCCCTCATCACATGTGCTGATATGAGGATGACGGATGATGGAGCAACACTTTAAACACAACATGAAATGAACAAACTTTTTAAAGCACACACTGATAGATCTTCTCATCAACATCTCATCTGTGTATGATTCATTTATTCCAGTAAAGTCTTCTCCTGGTGGCGTGCTTTTATCCACTTATTCACTCCTGTTATTAACTCTTTCCCTGACAGCGGCTTTTTAAAAGTTGCCAGCAGTTTGACAGCCCTCTGAATATTTCAGCTATGAATATTTGAGCATATCCTATATCAAAATAAAGAACCAAACACACAGAGCCCTTCATTCATATCTACTGAACAGCCCGCTCTGCTATTTTAACATAGACATGACATGTTCAACCTAAATGCCTGTCAGTCTTCAACGCTTTGCTGCACAGATTTAAGCTTGCTCTTGTTTTAATGAAGACAGATGTCAGATTGTAGCTGAAGTGAAAAAAGAATAAAGACTAAAGTTTTGTGCCTTTAAGTTTATGAATAATGAAACCAGAAATGTAGACTTTTATATATTGCATAGAATAAACGGTGGCTCAGTGGTTAGCACTGTCGCCTCACAGCAAGAATCAGATGCTGCTTTAAGGTTTAGGTTGTGTTTTTATTTTAGTTGTTCAACAGTCTCTAATATATATATTTATATTTCTGCCTGTTCTTCTACAGCCATGTGAACCCATTCACGGGCAGCTCGTACCAGAGTGTCCTGCTTACCCATCAGCCCTCAGTGCGGAGCGGCAGTGTGGAGGACTCAGTGCTGCCTGACACCATTCCCTCACAGTGGCCTGGTAAAGCACACAGATTGTGTGTCAGTGACCGATAATATGACAATAGCTGTTGTTAGCGTGAAAATAATGTGGAAAAAATGACATTGACAAATAATTTGACATAAAAAATCATATCTTTCATACAAAAGAAAAGTTGTTGAACGGTATGACGTAAAGAATTAATGTTGACTGATGATATGATGCGACAATAATGCAAAAAATGACGTAAAATATGACCAAAAAAATGACGCTGATGAATATGATGTGAACAAATTCCGTTGACGTGTAATATGCAATGAAAATAATGTGCATATCTGTGTTTAATTCTGCGTGCATGTGAATGTGTGTGTGTGCAGGTGTGAGTGTCCTGATGCGTCTGCTCAGTGCGTCTGGAGAGGAGAATCAGCCGGGTGTGTCTGTGCTGCTGTGTGAGATCCTCACTGCAGTCTTCCTCAGTCTGTTCGTTCACGGTTTGGCCACACACTCCACACACCAGCTCTACCGCACCGTCGCGCACCCGCTCAACAGCAGACTCTGGGTGTCTGTGTTCGGCGGCGGCGCTCGCAATCCTGCACCCCAAAAACCAGGATCGCCATCAGGTACGGCTCTCGAAGACACACCCATGTGTGACTGCAGAACACACACACAGATTGGAGAATACACACTCAGACACAAACTCTCAAACGCAGTTTAATTATTATCAGCATGCAGAGCTGCTGGATTACTTGTGAATTGTAGTCTGATTACAAATTAATTGACAACATGCATAGTCAATTACATAATCCCTTAGATTACACATTTACGGTAATGTAATCTGACTACTTTTGGATTACATTTGAATTATGTTGACTATTTTTAGATTACTTTGTAACTGTCTGACTACTTTAGATTACATTTGAACTACGATCAGTTACTGATTACATGACAACAATTTTAGGTCAGTAATAAAATTGCTTATTACGCATTCATGGTGATGTAATTGGACTACTTTCGGATAGCATTTAGATTACTTGTGAATTATCAGACTATTGTTAGATTACTTTTAGATTACTTTTGAACTGATCTTGTTTACTGTGTCCGGATTACATGACAATTTTTAGTCAGTAATTTAATTTTATAAATTACACATTTATAGCAATGCAAACTGACTACTGTTGGATTACATTTGGGTTACTTTTGAACTGTCAGACTATTTTTAGATTACATTTGGATTACTTTTGAACTGTACTTAGTTACTGATTACAGATTACAAGACAGTTTTTGGTCAGTAATTTAATTTGATAAATTACACATTCATAGCAATGCAAACTGACTACTGTTGGATTAAATTTGGATTACTTTTGAACTATCTGACTACTTTTGGATTACATTTAGATTACTTTTGAACTGTCAGAATACTTTTGGATTAAATTTGGATTACTTTTGAACTGTCTGACTATTTTAAAATAACTTTGTAACTGTCTGACTACTTTTAAATTACGTTTGAACTATGACAAGTTACTGATTACAGATTACATAACAACAATTTTGGGTCATTAATATATTCTCTTGGGTTATGCATTCATGGTGATTAAATCTGACTACTGTTGGATTACATTTGGATGACTTTTGAACTGTCTGACTACTTTTGTATTACATTTAGATTTTTTTTTTTGATCTGTCAGACTACTTTTAGATTACATTTAAATTACTTTTGAACTGTACTTGGTTACTGATTACAGATTACATGACATTTTTTGGTCAGTAAATTAATTTCATAAGTTACACATTTATAGTAATGTAATCAAACTACTTTTAAATTACATTTGGATTACTTTTAAACTGTCTGACTACTTTTAGATTACTTTGTAACTGTCTGACTACTTTTAAATTACATTTGAACTACAACCAGTTACTGATTACATGACAACAATTTTGGGTCAGTAATATAATATCATATATTATGCATTCATGGTGATTTAATCTGACTACTTTTGGATTACATTGTAACTGTCTGACTACTTTTAAATTACATTTGAACTACAACCAGTTACTGATTACATGACAACAATTTTGAGTCAGTAATATAATCGCTTGTATTATGCATTCATGGTGATTTAATCTGACTACTTTTGGATTACATTTGTGTTACTTTTGAACTGTCAGACTACTTTTAGATGACATTTAGATTACTTTTTAATTGTACTCAGTTACTGATTAATGATCATTTACTGAGATCTGACTACTTTTGGATTACATTTGGATTAATTTTGAACTGTGAATACTTTTGGATTACTTTGTAACTGTCTGACTACTTTTAGATTACATTTAAATTACATTTGAACTGCGATCAGTTACTGATTACAGATTACATGACAACAATTTTTGGCCAGAAATATAATCTCTTATATTACGCATTTATGGTGATGTTATCTGGTTACTTTTGGATTACATTTGGATTACTTTTGACCTGTCAGACAACTTTTGCATTACATTTGGATTACCTTCGAACTGTCTGATTACTACTGGATTACATTCAGATTACATTTGAACTGCGATCAGTTACTAATTACAGATAACATGACAACTATTTTTTATTTTACACATTCATGGGGATTTAATCTGGTTTCTTTTGGAATAAATTTAGATTACTTTTGAATTGTCTGACTACTTTTAGATTATATTTAGATTACCTTTGAATTCTCTGACTACATTTGGATTACTTTTGAACTGTACTTAGTTACTGATTACCGATTACATGACAGTTTTGGTCAGTAATATTGTAATATAATTTCCTAAATTACACATTTATACTAATTTAATCCGACTACTTTTGGAGTACATTTATTCAATTTAATTCAATTCAGCTTTATTTGTTTAGCGCTTCTACAATGTAGATTGTGTCAAAGCAGCTTCACATAAATAATCATAGTAACTGGATCAGGGTAGTTCAGTTGTTAGTGTTTAAGTCCAGTTCAGTTCAGCTCAGCTCAGTTCAGTGTGGTTTAAAATCAATACTGAGAGTCCAAACACTGTAGAGCAAGTTTGGATTACTTTTGATCTATAATTAGTTACTGATTGCATGATGACAATTTTTGGTCAATATAATCTTTTAAATTAGACATTTATAGTAGCTTAATTGGACTACTTTTGGATTACATTTAGATTACTTTTGAACTGTAATCACAGCAGTTTTATCAAATGTTTATATATATATATCTCTCTAGAAGTGTATTATTGTCATATGACCCCTCTCCATTGAAAGAAAAACACCATGAAAGTATATGAGCAGCAATTTTATTATGAAAAATATAAATGTTATAAAAACTGCAGTTGTGTAAATAACACGTTATTATGATGTAATCTATAAAAAGTAACTAATCTGATTACGAGTATTTTAAAAAGTAATTCACTCTAATTACAATCAATAAATTGTGAACTTCTTCCATTATGTAATGAATATGTTATCTTGATATAATTCATAAAAAGTAATTGTAATCCGATTACGAGTATTTTAAACAGTAGTATACTCTTAATTACAAGTATTTAAATTTTGTAATCTGGATTCATATAACCCCAGCAGTGTTATCATGCTCAGTGTTGTGTGAGTGTATGCGTGTTGACTGGATCTGGTGGTGTGTTTTTTGTATTAGTGGAGGATGCAGAGCGTAGACAGCGGCGTTTCCGTCTGCCTTCATCGCGCAGTAACTCCAGAGAGACTCCTGACAGCCCGCTCAGCCCCAGACCCTCCGCGACGGAGCCGGAAACATCCGTGATTAAAGAGAGATTCGTTCCCCCGGAGCTCAGCATCTGGGATTACTTCATCGCAAAGGTGGGTTGTTGCTGGAAGGGATACAGCTGCAGCCGGAAGTTAACAAGTATTATTTATATTTATTAAGTTAGCATTACTAGTACTAGTCTACCCCTACCCAAAGACTAAACAAACCCTCATTACTTTTGAACTGTCAGACTATTTTTAGATTAGATTTGGATTACTTTTGAACTGTACTTAGTTACTGATTACAGATTACATGCAAGTTTTGGTCAGTAATTTTATTTAATAAATTGCACATTTATAGTAGTGTAATCTGACTACTTTTAGATTACATTTGGAGAAGCTTTGAACTGTTTTCCTTTGGATTACATTTAGATTACTTTTAAACTGTCCCACTACTTTTAGATTACATTTGAACTACAATCAGTTACTGATTACAGATTACATGACAACAATTTTGGGTCAGTAATATAATCTCTTAGATTACAGATTCATGGTGATTTAATCTGTCTTCTTTTGGATTACATTTAGATTACTATGTAACTGTCTGACTACTTTTAGATTACATTTGAACTACGATCAATTACAGATTACATGACAACAATTTTAGGTCAGTAATATAATCTCTTAGATTACGGATTCATAGTGATGTAATTGGACTACTTTTGGATTACATTTGTGCTACTTTTGAACTGTCTGACTACTTTTGGATTACGTTAGGATTACTTTTGAACTGTCTGACTACTCTTAGATTACATTTGGATTACTTTTGAACTGTACTTAGTTACTAATTACAGATTACGTGAAAATTTTTGTTCAGTAATTTTATTTCATAAATTACACATTTATAATAGTGTAATCTGACTACTTTTAGTTTACATTTGGATTACCGTTGAACTGTTTTCCTTTGGATTACATTTAGATTACTTTTAAACTGTCCCACTACTTTTAGATTACATTTGAACTACAATCAGTTACTGATTACAGATTACATGACAACAATTTTGGGTCAGTAATATAATCTCTTAGATTACAGATTCATGGTGATTTAATCTGACTACTTTTGGATTACATTTGGATGACTTTTGAACTGTCTGACTATTAGATTACGTTTGGATTACTTTTGAACTGTTTTTAGTCACTGATTGCAGATTACATGGCAATTTTTATTCAGTAATTGTATTTAATAAATCACACATTTATAGTAGTGTAATCTGACTACTTTTAGATTACATTTGGATTACATTTGAACGGTCTTCTTTTGGATTACATTTAGATTACTTTGTAACTGTCTGACTACTTTTAGATTACATTTGAACTGCGATCAGTTACTGATTACAGATTACATGACAAAAATTTTGTGTCAGTAATATAACCTCTCAGATTACGCATTCATGGTGATGTAATTGGAATACTTTTGGATTACATTTGGATTACGTTTGAACTGTCTGACTACTTTCAGATTACATTTAGATTACTTTTGAACTGTCAGACTATTTTTAGTTTACTTTTGAACTGTACTTAGTTACTGATTACAGATTACATGACAGTTTTTGGTCAAAATGATCTATATTGTTTATTAAAAACCCATCATTTGTGTTTTATTACCGTCTACCCTCACAGTGATGTAAAAACAATCATTAGTTTTCTGTGATTATTCTGTTGTTGTAACAGTATAAACAGTTCTGGTTCTCTTCCGACTGCGGCTGTATCCCTTCTGGTCTTGAATTCAGAGGTTTGTGTGTGCTTCTAACAGGAGGAAGCCTTTACTGCGTGTGAAATGACGATGTTGCTAATAATATTCATTTCTGTCAAATGTAATGTGTGTGTGATCTGTGTGTGGGTCTGTGCAGCCGTTCGTGCCTCCGTCCGGCAGTGTAGTGGAGTATGACTCTGATGACAGCCAGGGCAGTGAGGAGGAAGAGGAGGAGGAGGATGAAGAGGAAGAGGAAGGAGATGCACTTGATTCAAACTCTCCAATGACTGAACATTCCAACAACAACTCCTACAGGTGCGCCCTGAGTCATGTGATCATGTGCCTGTGCTGTGATTGGCTTCTGATTATATTCCTCTATTGTAATTGGCTTCTGATGATGTTTCTATGCTGTGATTGGTTTCTTAACATGTTTCTGTATTGTGATTGGCTCCTGATCAAGTTACTGTTTTCTGATGCTGTGATTGGCTTCTTATGACGCTCCTGTGTTCTGACTGGCTCCTGTTAATGTTCCTGTGCTGTGATTGGCTTTTGATGATTCTCCAGTGTTGTGATTGGCTTCTGATGATGTTCTTGTGTTCTGATTGGCTCCTGATGATGTCTCTGTGCAGCTGGTGTTTAATGCGGTTGGCGATGGTGCAGATGATCCAGATCAACCTCAAGGCCTTCTACCCAATGGCAGGACACGATCTCTTGGGTATTGCAGCACATGTGTGATTCAGGATCGAGCCAGATCACTGTATATATGATGATGATGACCGTATGAAGTGTCCTTTTGTAAAGTGTCCTGATTTTGCAATGCTGTTTATATGGCAGTTTGTCAATATATTATTCACATAGTGGAGAAGTTATTAAAGAGAGAGTTCACGTCCTCAAGAGGTTCCAATTTTATGAGTTTCTTTCTTCTGTTGAACACTAACAAAGATACTCTGAAGCTGAAAACCTGTAACCATTGACTTTCATAATGGGAGAAGCAAATGGAAGGTTTCCAACATTTTTCTAAATATCTTCTTTTATGTTCAGCAGCAGAAAGAAAATCGTAAAGGTTTAAGTCAAGGGTGAGTAAATGATGGCAGAGTTTTCATTTTTGGGTGAACTGACCCTTTAAGAAGAACAAAATTACAGGAGTTAGGGCCTGTTCACATCAAGCACAATACATATAAATATGCAGATGAATATATTAGTGTCCACTGTCCTGTGACTGTCCTAATCACACAGTTTTATTCAGTCAGTTCGGTCACACTTTACAATAAGGTTCATTAGTTAATGTTAATTAATGCATTTACTAACATGAACAAACAATGAACAGTACATTTACTACTGTATTTGTTCATGTTAGTTAATGAAAACACAGTTGTTCAGTGTTAGTTCATGTTAACTCATGGTGCATTAACTAATGTTAACAAGCATGGACTTGAATGTTAATAATGCATTAGTAAATGTTCAGTTATGATTAATAAATGCTCTACATGTGTTGTTCATGATTAGTTCATGTTAGTAAATGCATTAACTAATGAACTTTATTGTAAAGTGTTACTGTCAGTTCTCCAGCATTTTCCACACAGACTGCCTCTGGATTCCTGTGCTATTGTGTTTTATTTGTCAGCAGGACTTTCAGAACTTCTGTTTATTATTTTATCATTATTTCCCATGGCATAACCAATTGTTTTCACCATAGTTTAGAAATAATCTTGTAAGCGATGGCCGATCATCATCAGTGCTTCTCCACAGTGGCGTCTGGAGCTTTAATGTTCACTGGATTCTGATTGGCTCTCAGTGTTTTATTATTCATCACCTTGGAAAAATCCTCCTGACAGTGCTGATATCGTGCCTCTGTGTGTTTATCACTGTTAATGATCTCTTTATCGTGATCTTTATAGTGGTCGTTCTTGGTGTAAACGGGTTTTTAGAATTGGTCCTTATTTTATATGGTAGGTCTTGACCATATTTGGAAGGGTCATGAATATTAATGAGTTCTGCTCTGATGCTCTTACACACACACAACAAACAGCATGATGAAGACTGCACACTACATGTTAATAACTGAATAAGGGACACACAGTAATGAGTGTGTGTGTGTTTATCGGTCTCTGTGTGTGTGTGTGTCAGACCTGCCGGTGTGTTCTCCGCTCTGTCATGCCGCTCTGAAGACTCTCCAGCGATGGGAGCAGCTGCTGCTGAAGCGGATGGAGGTTTTTGGGGGTCCTCCATCAGAGCTGATCTCCACACAGATGCTGGAGCAGAGTGTGTCCCCGGGGCCCGCGCTCCTGCGGCACAAGGCCCTGATTGAGCCCGCAAACACACCCTTTAGGTACAGTGTGTGTCTCACTGTGTGTGTGTGTGTGTGTGTGTGTGTGTGTGTGTGTGTGTGTGTGTGTGTGTGTGTGTGTGTGGTTAGTAGTGTTCAGATGTAATGTGTGTTTCTCCTCAGGTCCCGCCGGCGCTCTGCTCTGCCCGTCAGACGGTTGTGGCAGTACCTGGTGAAGCAGGAGGAAATTCAGGAGACCTTCATCAGAAACATCTTCACTAAGAAACGAGATCAGAGTGAGGTATTTGTGCTGCGGTTCGCTCTTAATCCCAGAATGCACCTTTACACATCAGACTCCTGCTTGATTTCCCCCTAGCGTGTGTGTTGTAATCCCCCAGAGCCTGTAATGTCCTTAATATCTGTTAACTGGTGCTGTTGATGTGCTGATTTTGTCATTAACCGTCTAACTGTGTGTGTGTGTGTGTGTGTGTGTGTGTGTGTGTGTGTGTGTGTGTGTGTGTGTGTGTGTGTGTGTGTGTGTGTTTGTGTTTGACCTGCATGTGTCCTTGTACCTCTTGAATCAGGAGACTGACAGTGTGAAAGTGCCGCTGGAGTCCACACACACACAGGTATCTGGCACAGGGTCTGCTCATCTTCAGTCATGTGATCTGGCATCAAGGCTCTTTAAGACGCGTCTTGAAGATCAGATTGAGTTCTAACACATTTTGAAGTTATGGTCTGTTTACTGAGATCACATAAGAAACTGCACGGTAATATAAAAATACTCACATAACTTACAATAAACAAGACCTCAGCGTCCACATGAGGGCAAGAGTAGATATGTGTTAGCTTCAAGTGCGTTTCTCCCATAATGCACTGCAGCTCACAATGAGGTTTACCTTCTGTTAGTGAATCAGGAGACTCACATCACTGAAGTGGTGCGGTATTGTTGGCACTAATAGTTTTGTGATTTTTTTTAATGTGAAATATTGCAAAAAAGTCATAAACAGAAGTTGACGGTGTAACAGAGTTGATGGTGTTACTGAGTTGACGGTGTAACGGAGTTGACGGTGTTACGGAGATGAGGCTGTAACGGAGTTGACGGTGTTACGGAGTTGACACTGTAACAGAGTTGACGGTGTTACGGAGATGAGGCTGTAACGGAGTTGATGTTGTAACGGAGTTGACGATGTAACGAGTTGAGGGTGTTACTGAGTTGACGGTGTAACGAAGTTGACGCTGTAACGGAGTTGACGGTGTTACGGAGATGAGGCTGTAACGGAGTTGACGTGTAACGGAGTTGACAATGTAACGAGTTGAGGGTGTTACTGAGTTGACGGTGTAACGAAGTTGACGCTGTAACGGAGTTGACGGTGTTACGGAGATGAGGCTGTAACGGAGTTGACGTGTAACGGAGTTGACAATGTAACGAGTTGAGGGTGTTACTGAGTTGAGGGTGTTACTGAGTTGAGGGTGTTACGGAGTTGAGGGTGTTACGAAGTTGACGGTGTTATGGAGATGAGGCTGTAACGAAGTTGACGGTGTAACGGAGTTGACGGTGTAACGGAGTTGAAGGTGTTACTGAGTTGACGGTGTAACGAAGTTGACGGTGTAACGGAGTTGACGGTGTAACGGAGTTGAAGGTGTTACTGAGTTGACGGTGTAACGAAGTTGACGGCGTAACGGAGTTGAAGGTGTTACTGAGTTGACGGTGTAACAGAGTTTATGGTGACAGAGTTAGCAGTGTTACAGAGTTAGTAGTGTAATGGAGTTGACGCTGTAACGGAGTTGATGTTGTACCACAGTTGATAGTGTAACACTGTTTATTGTATAATGCAGCTGCAACAGACTTGACGGGTAACATAGATAAAAGGTAACAGAGTTGATGGGGTAATGGAGTTTTTTTTTATAGCACATTTATTGTTTATGGTAATACACCCAAAGCGCTTCACAATCATGAAGGTAGTCTCTCCACACCACCACCAGTGTGCAGCATCCACCTGGATGATGTGACGGCAGCCACAGGACAACAGCGCCAGTGCTTCACCACACACATGCTGCTGATGATGTGACAATACACGTGATTTGACAGCAGCTATAGGTGGAGTGGAGAGACGGTGGATGGGGATTTTCGGGAGGCCATGATTGTAAGAGCCGATTAAGGGACTTTGGCCAGGACACCATTGTGACACCCCTACTCTTTACCAGAAGTGCCATGGAGTTTTTTAATGAGCACAGAGAGTCAGGACCTCGGTTTAACGTCTCATCTGAAAGTCGGCGCTCACTGACAGTATAGAGTCCCCATCACTTTTACTGAGGCATTAGGACTCACACAGTTCAAAGGTTAAGCCCTGCTTACCTTCAGTAAGTAACCGGTCTTGGGCAGCAGAGGAATTGACGGTGCAACGGAGTTGATGGTGTAACAGAGTTGACGGTGCAACGGAGATGAAAGTGTAATGGAGTTGATGGGGTAACGGAGTTTACGGGGTAACGGAGTTTACGGGGTAACAGAGTTTACGGGGTAATGGAGTTTACGGGGTAACAGAGTTTACGGGGTAACGGAGTTTACGGGGTAACAGAGTTTACGGGGTAATGGAGTTTACGGGGTAACAGAGTTTACGGGGTAACGGAGTTTACGGGGTAACAGAGTTTACGGGGTAACGGAGTTTACGGGGTAACAGAGTTTACGGGGTAATGGAGTTTACGGGGTAATGGAGTTGACGGTGTAACGGAGTTGACAGTGTTACTGTTGATTGTATAATGCAGCTGATGGTGTAACAGACTTGATGGGTAACAGAGTTGACAGTGTAACAGAGTAGGCGGTGTAACGTAGTTGACAGGTTAACGCAGTTAACAGGGTAGCGGAGTTACTGGGGTAATGTAGTTGAAGGGGTAACGGAGTCGACGGGGTAACAGATTTAACGGGGTAATGGAGTTGGCGATATAACGGAGTTGACAGTGTAACAGTTGACTAACAGGGTTGATGGTATGACAGAATCAATGGTATAGCGGAGTTTAGTAGGGGAGTTGATGTTGTAACAGAGCTGACGAGAAATTTAAATGAACAACATGTTACGCACATTAAACACATGACCAAAAATACAAATGAAGATAAAGATACTATAAAAATAAAACATCTAAAACAGTAAACCATGTAAAGAGGCTGTGCGAGCCTTAAAGAGTCTTGTTGCCGCTGTGTTTGTGCGCGTGAGCATGTGTGTGTGTGTGCTCAGTGTGTTCAGCTCTCTGTCTCTCTGCAGATTGAGGCTGATCTGGGTTATCCTGGAGGAAAAGCACGGATCATCCACAAGGAGTCGGACATCATCACCGCCTTCGCCATCAATAAGGTGCAGTTTTGTTCAGCTGCGTGTGTGTGTGTGTGAGTGTGTGAGACCTCTGGCGCAGCATGAACGCTCTCTCTGTGTTTCAGGCTAATCGTAACTGTCTGGTGATCGCCTCCACACACGACATACAGGAGCTGGACGTGTCCTCCATACTTGCCACGCAGATCCTGACCTGGATAGATGACGAGGCGGAGGCAGAGGTCAAAGGGTGAGTGCACAATCACACACACACACACACACACACACACACACACACACACACACACACACACACACACAGAGATAACAGCACACAGGATCATATATGCTGATCTGGGAATGGACTTCCTCAGTTTTTGAGCTCATTATTCAGCTTTATTCACTTGTTTACTAATCAATAAATGCATATTCTGTGTGCTTTAGTGGCTTTCTGTAGTTTTGAATGTTAACATCAAGATTTTGAAGTCAATTGGAAAATACACAGGTAACCAGTGAAGCTGCTGCAGGACAGGGGTGATGTGATGAGAAGAAGGGTGATGGTGATGATACGGGCAGCTGAGTTCTGGACCAACTGAAGCTTACGGAGAGATTTATGAGTGAGACCAAAGAGAAGAGAGTTGCAGTAATCTACACGAGATGTGACAAGGCTATAAACGAGAACAGCAGTGGCATGAGGGGTAAGAGAAGGGCGGAGACGGTTAATGTTGCGTAGGTGGAAGTAGGCAGACCGGGTGATGTTATTACTGTGAGAATCAAAAGACAGGGTGCTGTCAAGGATGACACCCACACTCTTAACCTGTTTAGAGGGATAAGTGGAGCAGTCGTCAATTGAGAGAGAAAAGATGTCAGTTTTGGAGAGTGTTGATTTGGTACCAACAAGCAAAACCTTTAACTTGAAGTTAAGAGAGAGCCAAGACTTGATTTCTGCTAAGCAGACTTTGAGGGAAAACAAGAAGAGGGTTTGCCCGAGACATAGAGCTGGGTGTCATCCGCATAGCAGTGAAACTGTATGTTATATTTACGGAGAATTTTACAGAGTGGAAGGTAAACAGCAGGGGCCCAGGACTGAGCCCTGGGGAACACCCGAAGAACCTGTAAACTGCTGAGAAGTGAATGATTTGAGTTGAATGAACTGAGTGCGGCCAGAGAGATCAGATTTAAACCAGTCAAGTGGAGTATTGGTGATGCCAAGAGTGGATAGTCTGTTGATGAGGGTGCTGTGATGAATAGTGTCAAAGGCCGCACTCAGGTCGAGGAGAATGAGGAGAGATATTAGTCCAGAATCAGCTGCCAGAGGAAGGTCATTGGTGATTTTAATCAGGCCAGTTTCTGTGCTGTGAACCGGACTGGAGCTGTTCACACAGGTTGTTCTGAGATAAGTGGGTTTGGAGTTGTGTTGCTACATTTTTTTCGAGGATTTTGGAAATAAATGGTAGATTAGAAATGGGTCGTAAATTATTAAAATTAGAGGGGTCTGCACCAGGTTTTTGGAGTATTGGAGTAACTGCTGCAGTTTTGAAGGAAACAGAACAGTTCCAGTGGAAAGAGAAGAGTGGATAATGGCTGAAATGACAGGGATGAGGGAAGGGAGACGGGCTTTAACCAGAACAGTGGAGAGAGGATCTAAATGAGAGGAACATGACTTAGATTTGGAAATAAGATTAGAAATTCTGCAGTTGTATGGAGTTGAAAAGAGGAGAATAACATTTCAGATTGTGGAAGTTCAGATGTGATGCTCGGAGAGGATTGTGAAGCAAGATGCTGGTGAATATTACAGATTCTGTTCAATAAGAAAGCTCATGATAGAATTACAGAAAGCTGCTGAGTGAAGGTGAGATGGTGGTGAGTCTGGGGGGGGTTCGTGAAAGACTTGTATAGTGAAAACAGAGAAGCGGTGCTACCTTCATTGCAGCATATAAGATTGGAGAGATTGGAGTTGGATTTAGTTTAAAGTATGCAGCTCTTATACAGTGTGATGTGATCTTTATACATGTCTTTGTGGACAGTAAGGCCAGTTTTTCTAGAAAGTCTTTCAATTTATCTGCCTTTGGCTTTCGTGTGCCGTAGTTCTGGTGTAAACCACAGGGCAGACTGAGAAAAGCAGACAGATCTGGTTTTTAAGGGTGCAAAGAATTAAGAATGTAATGAAGTTCAGTGTTATAATGAGAAACTAAATCATCTGCTGATGAAAGGTTAGTAATGTCAGGAAGAGTCAATACTAGCAAAAAAGGATTCTAGATCAATATGTTTTATGTTACGGAAGGAAATAGTAAAGAGAGGTTTGGTGGAAGAAAGAGGGAGTGCAAACTTAAATGAGAGGAGAAAATGATCCGTTATTGGGAGTTCATCAGCAGAGAGGTCAATGGGTGAAACACCAGGGCAGCAGATGAGCTCGAGGGTGTGTGCTTTACAGTGTGTGTGTGTAGGGGCATTGACATGCTGTTGAAGTGTAAAGCTCTCAAGACAGGATATAAAGTCTCTTGTAAAAGAATTATTAATATTATCCATGCATAAAATCTCTTGTAAGAGAGTTAATATGATCCACATGAAAATTAAAATCTCCTAAAACTATAATATTGTGGTGAGAGGGTGGTAATATGTGTTAAAAAAAGCAGCAAAGTCATTTAGAAAGTCATTATTTAGTTTGACGGACGGACGATGGCAACATATGTAGGTGTGGATCCAGAGAGTTGAGATATTATAGATTTGAATGAGGGGAATGAAGGAACGGGAGCTGGCAAGATTTTCAAACTCTCACGGTAAATCATCGCGAGACCTCCTCCCGGGCCTCCTCCACGGGGTTGACAGGTGTAAACAAACCCTCCAGGAGTGGATTCGTTGAGTTGCGTGAAATCACTGGGTTGTTGCCAAGTCTCAGGTAGACACAGAAGGTGGAGGTTGCGAGCGCTGAGTACATCCTGGACAAGATGTCCCTTGCTTGTAAGAGAGCGGATGTTTAAAAGACTGAAGTTGATAATGTTGTCAGAAAGTACAGCAGTGTTAGCAGACCAGGCTGGGTTGGCTAAAACTCTGTAACAAACAGTTCGACCGGTGTTTTGTGGAGGACGACGAAAATCAGACCAACTGGACTTTATTTGAGACGATGAGCCCTGATGAGCACTCCGTCTGCATCCACGATGGATATATCTCCTGCGGGACAGGAATGCGAAGTCCGGATGGAGGGGTGACACAGCTGGCAAAGGCGCTGAGAGATGGAGCCGCAAACGGTGTAGTTCAGCAGCCGAGTACTGCAACAATCCCACATTACGAGCTGGTAAACAAGCGCCAGGAGACACCAGGCAAACACCAGCCAGAGACACAGTTTGCCGGATAATAAGTTGTACATTGCAAGGCTGAAGCAGATGCTGACAGCTTAGACATGCAGGTGAGCAGAAACCAGAAGAACCACAGGCGCAGAGCAGGTAAAATCCATGAAACTCAAGCAGACAGCAGAACTTTCCAAGTTTAGTAGAATCAGTTCAACTGTTAATGTTGATCATTGAAGGATAATTAAAAGTTAAAAAGTTTTACTGGTGAGCAGCGGCAACAGATCATGCCAGCGTTCACTCAGAACAGAAGTCCACTACACACATCACTACACACATCACTACACACACCACTACACACATCACCACACACCACTACACACACCACTACACACACCACTACACACATCACTACACACACCACTACACACATCACTACACATATCACTACACACACCACTACACACACCACTACACACATGACTACACACATGACTACACACACCACTTCACACATCACTACACACACCACTACTAGGGGTGTAACGATATTAAAACCGAACCGAAATATCACGATACACCAACCACAATATGTATCGCGAAACTCTCGTGGCGTACCGCGGTACTCTCACGCCCCCTGCTGCCCATTGTTGAGGTTGACGTCACTTGTCTCTAACTAATTGAACCAATTTAAACATCTTTATTATCATATTTGATTAAATTGTCTTAGTAATGATGAGGATTTGTTCTAAATATTATATTCTAAAGTTAGTATTTTAGTGCATGTTATGTCATGTGACTTGAGTAAGCATCACACTCGTTACTACTGGACGCAGGATGGCTGCTTCACATAGTACTGAGATTGCAGATCCCCCAGACACATTTAAGTCATCTGTGTGGAAACATTTTGGTTTTCCAGTTGAGTACAGGAATAGAATTCGTGTCGTAGACAAAGCGCACGCCTGTCTGTCTCAACTACACACCACTACACACATCACTACACACCACTACACACACCACTACACACATCACTACACACATCACTACACACCACTACACACCACTACACACACCACTACACACACCACTACACACACCACTACACACATCACTACACACCACTACACACACCACTACACACATCACTACACACATCACTACACACCACTACACACCACTACACACATCACTACACACATCACTACACACCACTACACACACCACTACACACATCACTACACACATCACTACACACCACTACACACCACTACACACACCACTACACACATCACTACAGCTGTAGGGAGAGACCATGAAGATAACTGTACAAGTGTGTGTGTGTGTGTGTGTGTGTGTGTATGTGTGTGTGTGTAACAGGACTGATGATTTCCTGGTGGTTCACGCTCGTGACGACTTCAACACTCTGCACGGCACCACGCCGTACACACACAGCAGTCCCGGGACCCCCATCAACATGCCCTGGCTGGGCGGCCTGCAGACGGGCAGAGGAGCCGCTGTGGTGAGCAGCAACACTCATTAATTATAATACAGTGTATTGATGATGTCCTTTTCTTAAACTCAGAGCATTACACAACATCCTACAGCAAATGATGCAGAGAGTTACAAGCTTTCTTAAAACCCCAGTAACGAGCCAAAAGTCGCACCGCACTGATTAATAACACCAGAAATGAGCACAGTGGCATGATGGTGGCAGTGATGATCACAGATGAAATGATTCGCTAGAAAGATGCGTCTTAAGAAGCTTCTTAAAACAATCCAGAGAAACAGCATTGCTGATAATTAATGCACTCCATAAGTAAGGAAAAGCCCAGCCTCGCACATTTAGTCTCTTTCACACACTGATGCCGGTAAATATCCAGAACCGCCGGTATGACCAGAAAACTGCTCTTCACACAGGCACAGATGTTCTGCAGTTTTTCCAGACAGCATCATGCACACATCCGCTTTAATTAAGGGTGTAACAGTACGAGTATTCGTATTGAACAGTTCGGTACGAGACTTTGGGTTCGGTACACATAACAAACCGAACGATTCAGACTAATATCTAAAAAGATAGAAGAGAATAAAGTGTAGAAAATATAATGTTTTCAGTGCAATAATGCTCATCAAGGCATCCCAAATGATGAGACCGGCAATGCTGACTTCCCCACCCACCTCCAAACAAACACTGCTGCAGTCAGGCACACGCTGCTCTAGCTCATTGCAGAATGGCTGTAACGTTGATGTAATCCTCTGGCGTCTGGGAGCACTTTGGTTTCCCTGTAAGTTATGAGGGTGATGGGAAGAGAGTGGTGGATAAAAAACACTATGCTATGACTGTAAGCTATTTTAGCGGTAATATTTGAGCATGTCAACTCATTTACACACATCACGAAATCAGTTACTGGAATTAGACGAAAACTAGAAACACGCGCACTACACAACTATCCCCGCAGCATTCAGACAGGCCATTCCTACAGATTCCATCAGGCCAAAACATTTATATCTGTGGATATGAGACGAGTCTCGAAAATGTCCTGATGTCAAATAATAGTAATCAAAGTTTGATATACTTGAGGATATCTTACCACATGGAGGAAATCTCTTTCTGTTCTCTCTCTAATATGATACACCTGAATAAAAGCAAATAAATGAAAAATAAATAAATAAAATAAATGAAAATAAATAAATAAAATAATAAATAAATAAATAGATGAAAGCTATTTTCAACAGCATTAGGGCAGCCTTCCAGAGTCTAGTCCTCCAAGGTCATAGCTCGTAGTTGGCAAAGAGTATTTCTGAAGAGACCGCTTCCAGGCTTCATTCAGTTTCCGATTGTTGTCATCTGGGCCATTTCTCCCTCAGTGGTCAGCAGACAATTGACCCACTTCAATACATCGTCTTTGTCTTCTTCGAACTTTGTTGAATGCGCCTCTGTCGTCTTTTAGGTTTCTTCTCATTGCTAATAGCAAAGCATAGGAATATGCAAGTAAGTTTTTGTGTCTTCTACAATTAATGTCATTAAATCATCCAGACACTACAGTAAACATGAAGGAGGTCAGGCGTTTTGTTGATGCTTTTACTTTTGTCTAAAATGTTAGCATCCATGTGCTTTCAGCTGCTTCTGTCCCAGAATACTGGACGATAGCACAACCCTGAAAGCAGAAGTGCTAACTGCAGAACAGTTTAGCTGACACACTTGTGAATGCGTCATCTGAGTGTTCTGATTGGCTGGAATAGGTGTCTCACATTAATGTATTATAAGCACACGTGTGCTCTTTCCCTGCAGCATTTCAGAAAATCAACACTGCAATGTTTACACAGAAATTAAAGCTATAATTAATGTTCTCTTTCTGGAGGATTGGTAGAAGGAATTTACCTGTGTTTTCCAGAAGGGCCGGTTCACGCATGAGCTCTCTCTGGAGATTTTCCACAACAGTCTGCATGTGTGAAAGGGGCTGTTGACCACAACAAATATGTGACTTAACTGGATTAGTGATGATGAATCTTCCTCACTGAACTGTTGGCTCAGGATATTATGGAGTTAATTCCCCTGGAGTGTCTGAGGGTGCTTTCACACCTGCCTTATTTAGTTTGATTGAATCGCACTAGAGTTGGTTTCCCCTGTTGGTGTGGTTGGTTTGGGCAGGTGAGAATGCAGAAATCGTACTCGAGTGTGCACCAAAAGCGGACCAAATAAGCGTACTGAGACCTGCTTGAAGAGGTGGTCTCGGTACGCTTTTAAACGAACCCTGGAGCGGCTCATTTGTGGTGAGAATATGATTCGTACTAAAACAGGTCCAACCGCAAAAAGTACTGCGCCTTTTGGACTAATCCAGCTGCCGTAGGCCGATGAGCAGTGCATTATGGGATAAGGAGGTAAAATATTTGTTGACAGCGCTTTACCAACAGAGAGAGAGAGAGAGAGAGGGGAAAACCATAGATATATGGGGGAAAACATTAGCTGATGGATCGTTGGTAATATTTCCGCAAGATGAGCATGTCGCAGTTTAGCTAAATTAATTCACGCCTCCTCCTTTAGTGACGAGCGACGCATTAAACACTGTTTTCCAGCCGCGGCCGCGCTTCATTTTCGTAATGTATAGTTTGTCTAAAGCAGGGATAAAAATACAGGGATTTTGTTTACCTGCAGGAGTTCATTGGCATTTTCCCGCACGTGAATTCTGACCAATCAATAAGCAGTTTAGGAAATATGCTCAACAACATCTGGCCAATGAGAGATGTGGATTTTGTCAGATGACTGCATTTTGGTTCGTTTCAACTGGTTCGGACCAAAGCCAGCAGTGTGGTGTGAAAACGACTTAAAGACGGCAGAAGATGCAACAATGATCATTTATTACCCCTGGTCCAGACCAAATGAAGCGAACTACAGATGTGAACGCACCCTGAGTTATACTTCTGTCAAGCACATGCGTATGTTACACCGCAGCCTTCGTTCGGTTGCATAGCTCTCGCCAACGCTGACATGCACCTCTCAAATAATGTAGGTACACGTCGCAATGAAGCATGTGATTGGTTGGCTACTTAGATGTGACGAGCATGGACAGAGCTGAGAGCCGGAAGCCCATAGGAGCAAGTGTTTACAAGTGTGGAGTCCAGTGGAGGAGCTCCAGAGGGAATCTGTTGTTTTGTGTTTACCTCATGATTAAAGCTGGGCCACGTCCGCCGGTTCCCACCTCTGAAGGGGCGAGTTTGAGCTAAAAAAACAAAACACCAGCGAAGAAACTCAACACAGAGGAACAGAACAGAATAACCTGCTGCCAGCTAGTGCTTCACTAGTTAGTGCAGAACAACACACAGCAGTAGGAGGATAAATAATCGTAATAATAATTCATTTTATTTGTAAATGGTGCCTTTCTAGACATCCAAGGTCGCCTTACAACAAGCATCAACAGCCATAACAGAACAATCAATAAAAGCTTGTGGGACACGCTGAAGAATAAACCAGTCTTCACCCATGCATCACACTAAAAACTCAACAGTTTGGGCTTCATGTTTGGATTATCTGGAGCCTGGTCTTTGCCCTATCATTGTGAAAGATAATGCTGTAACTGTAGTACTGTCTGGAAGATTAGCAGTGTGTTTCTGTTCTACCTAAGCTAGTCCTGGTTTATATATAATCTAAGCCCCCCATTTTCTCTATATTTTTTCTTTTCTTTAATTCTTTATTCATCTTCTGAAGGTGTCTTGTGTATTATTATTGTGAAAGTGTGATATAATTAACACAATTAATAATAAAGAAACACTGTGTGTGTGTTCACAGCTCATCAAGCGCAACATCAACAACGTGAGGAGGATGACGTCACACCCCACACTGCCCTACTGTACGTCACACACACACACACACACACACACACCCACAGCAGATACACGCTGCACTGTGCGCATGCAAGATCATTAATGACGAGCTGAGGATGGAGAAATGTTCAGAAAGCTGCTGCATTGTCAGTAGGAAATGAAGCGAACAGATCTAAAAGCACAACAGGTCTTCTTCAGATCAGATCTGACGGTGCTGTTTTCGTGCAGTATTTTTAGTGTGTGTTATTTCTGTTGGCTGAAGCTGTATTTGATATTTCAGTTCAAACACTTGGCACAGAATTATATGATCATCGCTTTATGCACGGCAAGGTCTTTTCAACACAATAATCCTAAAAGGTTTAAGTGGCTGTTTTTAATTTCTCTTACATCATAGATCATGTAATCTAATTAAAATATAATTACTTAAATAGACTGATTTGTTTAAGCGTACTTGATGTGTCGAACTCACTTCATTTTACTCATTATCTTTGAAAACAAGGCTATTTGTAGAAAATGCTTTTAGGAATATTTTGATATTTGACGTTGAAAAGACAAGAACTCTAGATAAGAAGAGCATTATTATTGCAGCAACCTGAAAACACTGCTGCAAAACACATGCTCATATTCATAATGGCCAGACTGTTCAGCAGAAGCACCTGTGCAGGATTACTGGATATGAAGTGTGTGTGTGTGTGTGTGTGTGTGTATTATAAACCCATTGTGTGTGTGTGTGTGTGTGTGTGTGTGTGTATTATAAACCCATTGAGTGTGTGTGTGTGTGTGTGTGTGTGTGTGTGTGTGTGTGCGCGCAGATCTGACGGGTGCGCAGGATGGCAGCGTGCGCATGTTTGAGTGGGGTCACTCTCAGCAGATCACCTGCTACAGGAGTCCCGGGAACTCCCGCGTCACCCGCATACGCTTCAACTATCAGGGCAACAAGGTGCGTATCTGAAGCCACAATGGCGGACATTTTCTGTGTGTGTGTGTGTGTGTGTGTGTTGATGTATTTATGATATACCAGGACACACACTTCTATAATGTCTTAGGTGTGTCACAGCTATTCCTGGAGACTGATGATTTTCCTAAATGCTCCAGAATGGGTTGTTTCAGAGGGTAAACCTGTGTGACTGTGTGTGTTGTAGTTTGGGATTGTGGATGGAGATGGAGCGCTCAGTCTCTGGCAGACCAGCACCTCAGGAAACGCACCCAAACCCTATCTGGTAGGTTTCTTAAACGTGTGTGTGTGCGTGTGTGCGCGTGTGTGTGTGTGTGCGCATGTGTGTGTGCGCGTGTGTGTGCACGTGTGTGTGCACGTGTGTGTGCGCGCGTGTGTGCGTGCGCGTGTGTGTGCGCGTGTTTGTGCGTGCGTGCGTGTGTGCGTGTGCACGTGTGTGTGTGTGTGCGCGTGTGTGTGTGCGTGCGTGCGTGCGTGCGTGCGTGTGTGTGCGTGCGTGCGTGTGTGTGCGTGCGTGCGTGTGCGTGCGTGCGTGTGTGTGTGCGTGTGTGCGTGCGCGTGTGTGTGCGCGTGTATGTGCGTGCGCGTGTATGTGCGTGTGCCTGTGCACGTGTGTGTGTGTGTGTGTGTGTGTGTGTGTGTGTGTGTGTGCGCGTGTGCGTGTGCGTGTTTGTGCGTGTGCGTGCGTGATATTCATTCATAAACACTTCAGTTTGACTCTGTTCTTTTGTATTCTTCATAATGTCCTCACTATAGTCAAGTCAGACTTTACAAACACAGAAGTGAGCCAAAGTGCTGTACAGAAAATACACAACAAAATAAGCACAACAGCCTATAAAATACAAGATAAAATACTGCTAAACTACCTAGAAAGGCACATAAAATAATCAGGTATTAAGATCAGGTGTCAAATGCCAATGAAAACAAAAGAGTTTAAGAGCACAATCAGGAGAAGCTGATCTGAGAGAGCGAGTGGGCTTTTAGAGGTGTATCAGCTCAGAGATATTAGGTGCAGCAAGACCATTTAGAGATTTAACAACAAAAAAAAGAATCTTAAACTGTATTTTAAATGATCTGGCAACCGAAGAAGCAACGCTAACACAGGGGGAAATGTGCTCATGTGTGAGCACCAGCTAACAGGCCTGCTGCAGCATTTGCAAACGGGCAATAGCTGACCTGCTGCTCCCCACATGCAGGGCATTACAGTGATCTAACTGAGTGCTCATGAAAGCATGGATCACTGCCTCAGACTGTAGTTTTGGTATATATAGCTTTATTTTTGCTCATTGTCTTAAGTTAATAAAGTTAGATTTAACTACCGCTCTAATGTGAGTGTCAAATTTCACCCCTAAATTAGTGACTGTAGGTTTATTATGCTGAGCTGAAGAACCCAAACTGAACAGAGGAGTCCCAACAGTACCTGCAAACCCATTACTTCTCTTTAGTTTTCAATAAAACTTAAAAAATAAAAAGCCATCCAAGCAGATGAGGAGAACAGGATTAAAAATGGAGCCCTGCAGAACCCCAAAAGAGAGAGGAACCCATGAGGACACGGCACCATCACAACTAACACAGAGTGCGGCCTTTTAATGAGGACCTGAACTGTTGCAGTGTTATGCCCTTGATGCCCAGCCAGAGCTCCCTGGTCCACAGCGTCACAAGCAGCCGTTAAACCATGAAGCTCTAGAACAACCCAATCACCAGCAGCCAGAGTTATATTCAGTGTTGATTTGCTGTCAGGATGTATAGTGTGTCCTGTATTATTCTGTGCAAGCAGAAGCTTTAATTCTCCTCTTCCTCCTCTTCCTCTCCTGTTCCTCCAGACGCTTCAGTGTCACAATAAGACAGCCAATGACTTTGTGTTTGTGGGCTCGTCATCTCTCATCGCCACCGCAGGCCTGTCCACTGACAACAGGTACACACACATACACGCGCACACACACACACACACACACACACACACACACACACACACACACACACACACTGCAAAAAAATTTTTCTTCCTTTTTTTTTGTCTTGTTTTTAGTCCAAAAATCTAAAAATCCTTAAATCAAGAAGAATTTTAGTGATGGGAAGTTCAGATCATTTTACTGACTCGGATCTTTGAGTCGCGTTCATCGAGATGAACGAATCTTTTTTCGAGTAATTTCGTTCATTTGGTTCAATTAGCCAAAATAATATTAAAATGCTACGAATTGCTTCCAAACACATCTACAACTAGCCCAAAAGGTTGATCACATGACAAATAAGTCATAAATAGAATACTGTAAGTACTGTAATTAATAATCTTAACCAGTGAACACAGTCTGAGTCATGTGCAGGGCCAGACAGAATCTGCAGATGTTTTTTGCTTTTTCTGTGGAGAATTTTGGTAAAAATCTGCGGATTTCTGCGGAATAATTTTGAGAGTATCCAGCGGAGTATCATAACTTACATTTTAATATATTAAATAAAAAGTAATAGATTACTGAATAAAAACTGAATAAATTCTGATTTACACATTTACTCAAGTAAATAAACAGAATTTATAATTGGCTAAAAAACTGCAGAAATCTGTGGAAAATCTGTGAAAAATCTGCAGAAATCTGTGCGCGCAGATTCCGTGTGGGCCTAGTCATGGGATAGGAGCCATGATGATTAGTTCACCTTTCAATTCTTTTTCCGGCTCTAAATGCGTATGACTGGCTCGTGATGAATGAATGACTCAGACCCGATAGAGGACTCGAGATGAACGGATAAATTCTTATTCCGGCTCTGAACACATATGATTGGCTTCTGCCTTTCCACAATGAACGACTCAAAAGACTTGAAATGAACGATATCACCTGCACAGATGTGTGCACGCGCGGATGAACAAATCACTCCCTGAGAGAACTCGTAGTTCCTGAATCCTATTGATGATTCGTTTAAAATGAATGAATTGTTCATGAACGACTCATCACTAGAATTTTCCAGACCAGGGTACACTGGCTCACTCACTCTGGTCATGCCATAAAACTAGTTCACTTTGGCAGAGCATTTTTAATTTTATATCTGAAGTGTACAGGATAAGTCTGTCACCAGATCCAAAATTGGGCAGTTTTGGAGACACCTCAGAAATAGGAGATAAATATATATCACAGGCAGTATCTTTGTGTATGATATTAGCAAAGAAAATAATTTTACAAAGTTGGAAGTCAGATTATGTGCCTGTCTTCGAAATTTAGGTTAGGAGCTTAAGTTTCGTGTTGCCCATGGAGGAAATGTGACAAACAAACTAAACACATTTTAAAAATCTGGAGCCCAGTTATGTTCTATATCAGTAATGCGGACTTGTAACTCTTTATAAGTGAGATTGGTCTGGAGTAAGTCGAATTATGGAGCCTATGCATTTCTCTGTAAATTATATATTTTTTTCATGCTTAATTGTATTTATTTCCTTATGCTTTCTGGATGATGTTGTATTATATTGTGTTTGACTATTTGTGTATTTTGAAATGGCCTTTGTAACCTCCTCTTATTTATTTATTTATGTAGTTTTTTGTTCTGTTTATGTTGTTGATTATTTCTTATGCTAAAAACAATAAAAAGATTATTTAAAAAAAAGCATTTTCTAGACAAGCAAAATATAAAGTGTTGCTTTCAGAAATAAAATGCCAAAATGAAGAGAGTTTTCCTTAAAACAAGCAGAGTAATCTGCCAATGGGGGAAGCAGAATAATCTCATGTCAAAAACACGATTATTGTTCTTCCCTCATTGTCAGATTACTCTGCTTGTTTTAAGGAAAACTCTCTTCATTTTGGCATTTTATTTCTGAAAGCAACACTTTATATTTTGCTTGTCTAGAAAATGCTTCTTGATTTAAAGATTTTAAGATCTTTGGACTAGAAACAAGAGAAAAACCTCAGTGTAAGAAAAGCATCTATAGCAGTGCAGCAGACTCACACAGCAGAATGCAGACTCACACACACACACACACACACACCACAGTGATGATGGAGATCTCACACACACACACACACACACACACACACACACAGCCCTCAGGACGCTCCGTGTGTTCAGCAGTGGTTCTCTCAGTATTGAGATGTTCCAGATGTCCACTAGAGATCTCCTGTCCTGATCATCAGTCTGCAGTGGAGCGCTCCGCTCGTGCTGTTTCTGCTGTCCTGAGTGTGTTCATCCATGAAGCTGAGCTGTATTGAATAACCGCTAGCACTCGCTGATCAACATTAGAGTTATGAACGCTCATCAACATGATGCTCCTCTTCTGTTGTGTCTCAGGAACGTGTGTTTGTGGGACACGCTGGTCACTCCAGCCTACAGCCTGGTCCATGGTGAGTCCTCCACACACACACACACTCATTTCGACAGCAGCTGTTGTGTTGATTCAGCTGTGTGTTCAGTGTAGTTTACTGGGCTTCATTATAGTTTCAGGTCTTGTGTTATTCTGTGAACAGCTTTCAGTGGAGATTTACTGTAATTCAGGAGATTATCAGAGTGAAGAGAACACATGACCAGACTCAGGTGTGTGTGTGTGTGTGTGTGTGTGTGTGTGTGTGTGTGTGTGTGTGTGTCTCAGGCTTCGTGTGTCATGACTCGGGCTCCACGGCTCTGGCTCTGGCCTGTAAGCAGCAGCTGTTGTTGAGCGGGGGCCGGCGGGGCTTCATCACTCTGCTGGATCTCAGTGTGAAGCTGCAGCGGCAGAGTTTCCAGGCGCACGATTCTCCAGTCAAAGCTCTGGCGGTGGACTCCAGCGAGAGCTGCTTCATCAGCGGGTCAGCGGAGGGCAACATCAAGGTCAGCACCTCCTTTATATTACTGCATGACTCTACTATTGCTTCAGTAACTGAGGGCGAACTCACACTAGGCTATCTAAACCGTGCCCAGGCCCGTTGCCCAGATCCTTTGAGTGCTCTGAATCGGGCTCAGGCAGGGGGTTGGTTCAAGGCAACTGTACAGTGTGAATGCGCCCTGTATTAGTCTTCTGAGGTGTGCTGTTATTGTCAGATAACCCACAGCTACAGTGCCTGACCGCTCAGCTGTAGCAGTGTGAAGGGCAGTATAGGCAGAATCTCTGAGATGATAGAGTTACTGATGTATTTGTGTTTAATTCTGTATAATGATTGTGTTTAACTTGTGTAATTATGGATGTATGTGTGTTTGTGTGAGATGTCCCGATCAGGTTTTTTTTTTTACCTCGATTCTGAGTCATTTGATTTTGAGGATCTGCCTATCCCAAAACCCGATCCAATACCTCTATAATACATAAAGACTGAGGAAGAGTGAAGAAACAGATCCAGGATGATCCTTATTTTTTATTTCATCCACTTTATTTTAACATTCAACACCTCTGTTAACACACAGAGCACTTCTGTGAGGAAGCTTCAACAATCAAATAGCATCAGTTCTTCACTTCTGGACTTCAGTGCAACAGTAAATATAATAATAATCTAATATGTGAACAAACAGCAGCTCAGCTTCAAATACCCAGCAGGCGATCCCAAGTGTACATATCTCACAGTTTGCTTGGGCAATGTTGTCATCATCAGCTTTATTATAGCTCCACACCTCAGACATGCTCACGCTTTCTGCTTCAAGCTGCTTCTGTGTTCTACTTTAACTGTGTATAACCGATAGCGTCTCTGCAACACAGTGATGTCACGCCACACGCCCTGCTGTTTCTGTGAGAAGACAAGACAGAGCTCTAACTCTGCGCCACCATGAAACTACAGACCTGTTGAAAATAATGAATATATAAATCCAGTCCAGTGTTCTTCGTACCTCGCTTAACTGATCTAAGATGATTTGGCAGATCCTGGATCTGTTCATCTTGATAACTGATCTCTCGCTAATTTGGTTCTTCAAACAAGTTTGCGAATCAGATTAGAATGTCTGGATGAACTGATCTGAGATCTGTGTGTGTTGTGAAGGACAGATCTATCCATCCTCCAAATCATGATCAGCAATGCAGCGATTGGCTGACGGCACAGCAGCGTGATGACATCATCTGATTAATATTCAATTATCCATGTGAGCAAAATTACATCAAATTAGCAGTAAACGGTTTGTTAAATATGACACGCAAGAACTTTCCACATTTGTTGTGAGCTGCAGGCTTTACACTTTCATGTGTCAAGACAAGAGTATTCATCATGTATTTCAATGCAAATCAATGTATTTAGTTCCACATTTAGAGAAGATTTTCTTTATTATAGTAGTCATTTTTTAATCTGTGTAAAGAATAACTGGTTGTTTACAAAAGCATTTTCATATTGGTAAAGGCGTCTGCAACTTTTGTGAAGCATCAAATCACCGTCATATTAACTATCAAAACATGTTTATGACTGCATTAATGTATTATTGCTTTAAAAGTCACATATTCTGCATTTCTATCATACACAATTTGTACTAAAGCGATCTAAAAAGTTCATATCAGTAAGTTTTCTCTGTGCACCAGCAGGTGGCAGTCTTTGTACTTTCATTTCAGGGGTGCAGATTGCATAAGTTTTATTAATATGTATAACTTTATTTATTTTGTTAATAACTATAACTATATATATATAGTTAAAAATAGTTACTATTTTCCCAAGTGTATAAAACTACTAATGTAAGAAAATATCAGCATTCAGAACATACTTTCAGTATTTTCTTTGCTTAACTAAGCCGATCTAATCCTGTTTATATGAATTGAACTGCTCCCGATCAGGTTTGATCTAGCAGAACTGTTGCTATGACAACAACTCTCAGATCAGCTTTGAAGAACGAAACGATCCTGGATCATGTCAAATCGTCAACATGCAAATCCAGCTAACTGAGTAATCCACGTACGAAGAACGGACCCCAGGGCTGTGTTTCCCAAACAACAACGTAACTTGCGGCAGAACTATCATAGCACGATGCATCGTTTGTGAAAAGAGCGATGTAGTGACGAGTGTTTCCCAAAACCCCTAGTTTCTCTGTGGCAGATCCATCGCTCTAACCACGTTAGTTATAATGTAAAACGCCCATAACGATGCTCTAAACGGGGCGAAGGACCAGCTTCTGAACAGAAGAACCTCATCATTTCAGTGCAGATGATATTGATTTACACACACACACACACATTTAAAATACAATCAATATTAGTTTAGTAAAAGCATGCACTCGCTCTCCATATTAACCGAAATATATGTAAACGACAATCAAAGGGGTGTAAGAAAGATCTTGCTAGATGAGGCTCAGAAAGCGAGCGAGACATTTCTATCTGTTTATTTGCTATAAATGCTCGTGTTGTTTAATGGCGAACTGTGCCTTTAAACAACATCTGACTGTATTAAAGGACACAATTGTAAATAGTATATGAATATAATTAAACATTTTAATACAAGAGTTGCTGCTGTGAAGAAAATATAAAACTGTGTATGGAAAGCGTCATCAATGCACCGTGATGCACTGACATATCCGATTGAACCCAATCATGGCATGATAGTCATATAGGAACCGTGAGACCAGTGTAGGCTCACACCTCTAAAAAGAGTTTGAAAGCAAATGACAGCTAAGAGAGATGAGCTCAATGCTTTATTATTTTTAATCATTCCGAGTCTAAATGTTAGAATGTTCTACATGAATAGGGCATAGGGGGATAAGTGGGAATAGAACACAGCCAGGAACTCTGTTTCTAACTACAGCTCCAGAGGTGTAGCAGCAAGTGCACAATGTTTGAAATGACGGAAATAGACCTTTTACGCAAAAAACGGAAGTATGTCAACAACGTGTAAACCCAGTTCCGGTATGAGTTTTTTGGCGGAGAAAAGGCAGCTAGAGTGTTTTCGGCGAGCCTGAGTTGTCTTCCGAAGTAAATTAAATAAGTAATTAAAAACATACAATTAAAATAGGGGAGAGCGGGGCAGAACCTAACACAGGGCCAGTTGTAACACTTGTTTTAAATACTTCCACACATGCTAGTATGATAAAACTTTGTGTATTTACTACATGTCTCAGCAATAAATTGTTTCATTATTAAAAAAATATTTTATTTTATTAGTTGAGTTTCGTGAACAGCTTATATTATTAACATTAATTTGTTCAGGTAGATATGCATAACGGTACACACAGGTGACTAGCGTTAGCTAAATACACTATGAACAATCTTAACTGCAGGTGGGATAGTGGTAAAGCTGGTTTTATATTCGCACATTCAGACTTTCCCTTTAACAATATAATTTATTTAAAGTATTATTTGCAAACTCTAAATAGCGAAATCATATTAGCAGCCAATGACTATCAAAGTACAGCATTGTTCACAGTGAAATAACCAATTAATGTTGTTTTCAAGTCATGTTTGCATGGTTATTTCGATTGAATATTCAAAGTAACATGGTAAATAATATAGAGACTTCTAAATGAACGAATGTGTGAATATAAAACCAACTTTACCTCAATGCAGGTGGGTGTGTCACGTAGTCGTGATCCATCCTTGCTGCCTTAGCCACCGTGTCGCTATCTTCACAGCATAGCCGTTTAGACTGACGTTTGTAGGTTCTGTCATATACTGACTCCCTTCTCAAAGAAGCTGTAAAGTTGTTCCAAGGGAATAGGCTCGGGACAACACCACTCTTCAGGCGGCGAACGACGCAGCCACCACTGTAATCATCCGGAGCGAAGTGCCGGCTGCAGACATAGGTGCTACCTGTTTTACATTAAAACTATGCCCTTCCTCTCTTCAGATCGCCTGTATCCATTTGGGTTTCAGGTTTGGATCCACAGGAAAAGAATGAAATAAAAGGTAGGGCTGTTTTTGGTTAGAAGACGAACAGCCTGGAACACAACAGAAACTGCGATTTTTCGACTCTGCCATTTTTCGTATCTGCCGCTATGATAACAGGAAGTTCTATTGCACTACATTGAAGTATTTCCGTTCGAAAACTGCGGAAGTGCGTAAAAGGTCTATTGTCACCTTAGTTGGCTAATGATGGTTTTCAGAACCGCAGCCCTGATCGGGAAGTAACATCTGATTCTGATCGAGTCTGAAAGCACGTGATCGGATCTGGACATCTCTAGTAAATGTGTTTCTGTCTTGTATCTAGTCCAAATATCCAAACAGTCGGAAATCTAGAAGCACTATCTCGACAAGTAACACAGTCATGTTTTGAGAAATATTGAGTCAAAATGAAGAGAGTTTCTCATTAAAACAAGCAGAATCATCTGACAATGAGGGAAGAGAAGTCATGATTCAAAGCAAGAGCTAGATTATTTGTGAAGTTTATTGATAAACTAATTTGGAGAGGATCACGAGCTCATGATTGTTCACAGCTGTTCCAGCATTAGCTCATGACCAATTATCCAATCAGACGATCCTTAACTCACAGAGTTTTCTCATCTCAATATCTTGGTCTTGAAGAAACCCCCCCGCCCAACCCTACTTTCCCTCCTTTCAACCGGGCGGCACGGTGGTAAGTGATTAGCGCTGTTGCCTCACTGTAAGAATGCCCCTGCTTTAATTCCCTTCCAAACCAGGCGACATTTCTCTGCAGAGTTTTTCTCGTTCTCCCCTTGCTGGAGTGGGTGTTCCCCAGGTCCTCCGGTTTCCTCCCACAGTTCAAAAACAAACACCCTAAACAATTAATCCAAAATATTTCAGCCATACTCTAAGTACCTCTTCTCAGCATCCATAACTGACACTTAGCTACAATAAGCAGGAGGGGGAGCCATCGAGATCTACCTGAGCTCAAACTCCCCTCTCTCCCTGCAACGGGAGGGAGCCCAGGGCTCGAGGATCTAATGAGGTCAGGGCTCTCTGCCGGGACAGCATGATGAACACGCTTTATATTCAATCATCAGCTAAGGGTGAACTGTAGAAAGGTTTTGTATTATTGAAATGCTCCTTGATTCATTTGTTTGTTGTTTGATATTTGAGTTGGAAACAAGACAGAATCTTTTATTTGCAGTGTGTGCATCATTTCTCAAATACTACACAGGCTGTAATCAGTTTCTCCTTCCTCATCAGCTCTGCATATCAGCTGTCTGAATAACCAGCATTAATGTGTGTGTGTGTGTGTGTGTGTGTGTGTGTGTGTGTGTGTGTGTGTGTGTGTGTGTGTGTGTGTGTGTGTGTGTGTGTGTGTGTGTGTGTGTCAGGTGTGGAGCATGAACACACAGAGTCTCCTGCACAGCTTCATCAATGAACACTCGCGTCAGTCGCTCTTCCGGAACCTGGGCACGGGCGTGATGCAGATCGAAGCGGCTCCAGCCAATCAGCTGTTCTCCTGCGGCGCCGACGGGACCATGAAGATGCGTGTGCTTCCAGACGCTCTGAGCGGCAGCGGCGGCAGGAACGACGTCAGGTTCATCATGTAGCACACATTCAGGACGGCTTTTGCACATGTAGAGCGAGCAATACCAGACAAAACACACACACATGGATCAGCCAATCACAGGCGGTCCTGCTGTAGCCCCGCCCAACAAGCACACCTCATCATCATCATCCTATTTAAATCTGCATATAAACACACACACACGTATCCATCAGTCACACACTGCAGCACAATGAGCTCCTTACTCTGAGATTTAAATCAAGAAGAGCACAGCACTGATTTATAATCAGAGATACTGAGTCAAAATGAAGAGATCTCACTCAAAACAAGCAGAATAATCGGACTTTAATGATCAGCTCTCTTCATTTGGACTGGGTATTTCTGAAATCAGCGCTGTATTGTGTTCCTGTCCTGCAGATGCTTCTTGATTTCAGGATTTGTAGATATTTGAAGGAAGCTCCGAGTAAGCAGCTGCGTGTGTGTTGTGAAGTGTGAAGCCTTAACTAGCCAAACTGCTGTGTTGTGATCGTGCTCTAGATTCCAATATAGTGATGATAATAAGTGTCCTTATATTTCTGCCGTGTGTTTCTGCGGGCCGCTCGCTGACCTCAGATCAGATTCTTTTATTTCATGATGTAAATATGAACAGCGGACTCCGTGAAGATGATTCTGTGTTATATATATATATATATAAAGCATATTTATAATCATCAGATGTTTGTTTTTAGGAGCGTTCTTCAGGTTTCCTTTTTTACGCTTTTACCTGCTGTCGATCGCCTCTCATTGGTTAATCCAGGACTTTTAATCTGATGAAGGTCAGGTGTTCTCCTTTCTGATGATGATGATGATGATCAGCGTATTATAATAATAATAATAATGATGATGATGAAGAATCCGCTGTAGTGATCGTGCTTTCTGCCCTTTAACCTCTCAAATGTGAATATATATACGCAAATCAGTCTAATTTTATAACGAGGATGAAGAGATCTGTAAATTACAGCGCTGTCATGAGGAAATAAATAACTTAAAGCAAACTCTGTCATTTAATCCCTCTCTATTGATTCTGTTCAACATCAGCACAGTTGGGGGACACGGTGGCTCAGTGCTTAGCTCTGTGGCCTCACAGCTAAAAGATCACTGGTTTGAGTCTCGGCTGGGTCAGTTGGTGTTTCTGTGTGGAGTTTGCATGTTCTCCCCTTGTTGGCGTGGGTTTCCTCTACAGTCCAAACACATGCGCTATAGGGGAACTGATCGACTACACTGGCTGTAGTGTATGAGTGAGTGTGTGTGTGTGTGTGTGTGTGTGTGTGTGTGTGTAAGAGAGAGAGAGAGAATGTGTGTATAGGTGTTTCCCAGTACTGGGTTACAGATGGAAGAACATCCACTGTGTCCACACGAGTGACATGTCAGTAATGAGGACATCAATTAATTAATGCCACATCTTTTAATAATTTTTGTTCATTAACAATCTTCATCAGTCCTGTTCAGCACCAGTACAGTATTAAAGGGCAGGTCACGTCATTATTCTAGAGCATGATTCTATCAGCATTAAAACCCAGACTCAAGTTTTTTGAACAGACAAAATTCAATTCAATTCAGCTTTATCTGTACAGCGCTTTTACAGTGTAGATTCTGTCAAAGCAGCTTCACATAAATGGCCATCATAAATGTACACCGTGTAGTTCAGTGTTCAGTGTTTAAGTTCAGCTCAGCTCAGTTCAGTGTGCTTTAATAATCATTACCGAGAGTCCAAACACTGAAGAGCAAATCCAACAGTGATAAGCTCTACAGATCCCAAACCATGCAAGCCAGTGGCCACAGTTCACCAATTAACGAAAGTGAAGAATAAAACTCTTGAGAGAACCAGACTCAGTTCAACACGACCATTTTAATTTCTCCGCTGGCCAAAAGTCTTGTGCAGAGCTGCAGTCTCAGCGGTGGAGGCTGGAAGATGGCCTCAGTGAAGACTCGTCTGTCCCTGGAGCATCACAGGAATCAGACTCATGTTCTCCACTCCTCCATGACCACCAGCGCAGCAGCAGCTCAGGATACGGCCTGGTCCCGGATATGGACACCTTGGGATCCTCTCGTCGCTGGTCTTGGATCCAATCAGTGACTCCGCCTAATCTGAGGGTCTCGGGATGATTATCCCCAGGTGGAAATAGAGAATAAAGAGAATAATTAGCGTAGCTGCTGTTCATAGTGTATATAAGCAAGATGTAATAACGTGTGGAATCCGCTAGGTGATGCACTGAGTGTATGCTTTACTAAACAGATAGGTCTTTAATCCAGTGTTGAACTGAGCGAGTGTGTCAGAGCCTGGGACATTAACAGGAAGGCTATTCCAGAGTGTAGGAGCCATAAATGAGAAGGCTCGACCTCCTTTAGTGGACTTTGCTACTCTAGGTACTACCAGAAGCCCTGAGTTTTGAGATCTTATGGAGCGAGCTGGATTGTTGTGTGGAAATATAAATGTCTATCCTCTAATTCCAAATGAACAATAATCTACGTATAACTGCAAAGTTATATTCTTTTGTTTTTAATTATATCATTTCATTAACACCCAGCTAGGAGGGACATTTAACCTTTGTCTTTCTGACTACAGGCTAAGCCAGTGATGCGTATGCTTTAAACGACTCAGTCTTTGTCTTCAGATGTTGCTTTTATGCTACAGAAACCTTTTGTTGATTAACTTGTGTGGTCAGTAGCTGGGCCGGTTTTTAACACCTATGCCTCCAATACTGACTCCAATACTGAATCTGCATGCTTGTTTAGCCATGTCCCCTCCTCCTAACAGGACGATATAGACAGGACATCTTTGTTTTAATTCACACTTTTGAGAGACTTGATAGAACTTGCAGACTGTGGACCTCCAGCAGGCTCACATGGACATCTTGAAGACGCTGTATGACTGCAGATTAACCAACACGTCTCAATAAAGGAATTCTGCTTGTTTCGAGTCTCCTGGACTGGGTTCTCTCGTCTTTTTCACTCATTTATTTTTTTACAACAGTAGCGAGACAGAAGGTTGGTTAGATAAATAGGAGCTCGATTATTTAGAGCTTTATAGGTGAGGAGTAATATTTTAAATTCAATATGAACAACAGGCAGCCAGTGTAAGGAGGATAAAATTGGGCTGATATGATCATATTTTCTAGAGCTGGTCAGAACTCTGGCTGCTGCATTTTGTACGAGCTGAAGTTTGTTAATAGAGGATGCTGGACAGCCAGCAAACAGAGCATTACAGTAATCCAGCCTAGAGCTCATAAAAGCATGGACTAGCTTTTCTGCATCTGAGATGGAGAGCATACTTCGTAACTTAGCGATATTTCTCAGATGACTTTATTTAGGCCCAATAAAGAATAATTCTGAGTTTAAGAGAAGGAAATTGTTGGTCATCCAGTCTTGAACATCTCTAATACACTCAGTTAGTTTAGAAAGTTCAGACGTCTCGTCAGGTTTAGTTGAAATATATAATTGAGGATCATCTGCATAGCAGTGAAAGCTGATCCCATGTCTTCTAATAATGTCTCTACAAAAAGAAGATATTTTGCAGAATGCTGATTGCTGGCTCTCATTTACCTCTAGAGCATTTTTACCCTAATATGGAAGTGCTGCCAGCATTCTTCAAAATATCTTCTTTTATAGTTAACAGACAAAAGAAGTGCATTAAGGTTTTAACTGAGATAATGAAGGAATTGTCTGAGTATGGGGCGACGCGGTGGTGCAGTGGGTAGCACAGTTGCCTAAAAGCAAGAAGGTCTCTGGTTTGAGTCTGGGCTGGGTCTGTATGGAGTTTGCATGTTCTCCCTGCATTGACATGGGTTTCCTCCACAGTCCAAAACACATGCGCTACAGGGGAACTGATCAACTAAACTGGCACTAGTGTATGGGTGTTTCTCAGAGATGGGTTGCAGCTGGAAGGGCATCCACTGTGTAAACCATATGCTGGACGAGTTGGCGGTTCATTCTGCTGTGGCAACCCCTCCTTAATAAAGGGAGTAAGCTGAAAATAAAATGAATGAATAACAATGCAACATATTTAATGTTTATTTTAATAATGTTGTTTAGTCTCTCTCTATAAAATCTGCTCAATCACTACAGTAGTAAAGAGGTAGTTTACCCCAGAACTTTAATACTGTCAGTACTTGCATTTAGCCATTTTGTTGAACACAAAAAAAGATAGTTTGAAGAATGCTGAGTGACTTCTGTAGCATTTTCCTCCTACTATGGAAGTCGTGTTGACATCATCATTCTTCTAAATATCTGCTTTCGAGTGATTAACAGAAGGAAGTGCATTAGGGTTGTAATTGATTAAATGAATGTAATATGAGTGAGAAGAGTGAGGAAATAATGCAACACCACTGAATTTAATAGTTTTTTTATTAATGCTATTTAGTCTCTCTTTATAAATTGTTCAACATCAGTAAAGTATTGAAGAGATTTTTCACCCCAAAATGTTAATACTATCATTATTTACATTAAAAAACTCTTTAAGCTTCATTGAACACAAAAGAAGATACTTTGCAGAATGCTGAGGGACTTCCATTGCGTTTTCTTTTCCTGCTGTGGAGGTCAGTAAACGCTCAAACTATGAGCATTAGACAGAACAGCGTCATGTTTTAATGAAGTGCGTGATGTTTCAGTGTGCCTCTCTCTTTAATGACCGACTGATGTCTGCGTCTGAAGCTCAGAGTCGGGCCTGGTCCTTCAGCACGGCCTCCAGCTTCTGGCTCAGCATTATATTCCCCTTCACTTTCAGTTTACCAGCGAAGAAGGCCTGAGGAGAGACACAGGGTCAGCGACAGCAGCGGCTGCGTCCCGAATCACACACTTGTGTATATGCGTGCGTGTGTGTGTGTGGGAGAGCTGCTGCACCTTCTGTGGGTTCAGTTTCCCCATCACCACCTCCATGAAGTCCTGATCCGACACGGTGAAGGTGACGTCTGCTTTAGCTGCGGCCCGCTGCACTGAGCCCCGACCCGTCTTCAGGTCCACCGCTGACACACGCACACACACACACACACAACACAACAGCACAATAAAACACTACACATGCACAGCAGATTCTGTATCACACACACACACACATTCAGCAGTGGAGCAGCCCGCATCAACCCAATGTTGATTCAGTTCAACACTGATATGATTCAGCCCTATTTGATTCAGCTCAATGCTGAATTGACTCAGCTCGACTCTGAGCTCATAACTGATATGATTCTCCTCAACAACAATATTCTGTTGGATTTGATTGAGCTCAATATGATTCAGCTCGAAATTAATTTGATTTAGATATATTTGATTGAGCTCAATTGATGTGATTCAGCTTCACATCAAGTGGATTCAGCTCAATGCTGACACGACTCAGTTGAACTAAATCATTCCAATGTTGAACCAAAATACAGCTTGATTCAGTTCAACACTGACGTGATTCAGTTCAACACTGATGTGATTCAGCTCAACACTGATGTGATTCAGCTCAACACTGATGTGATTCAGTTCAACACTGATGTGATTCAGCTCAACACTGATGTGATTCAGTTCAACACTGATGTGATTCTGTTCAACACTGATGTGATTCTGTTCAACACTGATGTGATTCAGCTCGACACATATGTGATTCAGTTCAACACTGACGTGATTCAGTTCAACACTGATGTGATTCAGCTCAACACTGATGTGATTCAGTTCAACACTGATGTGATTCAGCTCAACACTGATGTGATTCAGTTCAACACTGATGTGATTCTGTTCAACACTGATGTGATTCTGTTCAACACTGATGTGATTCAGCTCGACACTGACGTGATTCAGTTCAACACTGATGTGATTCAGCTCAACACTGATGTGATTCAGTTCAACACTGATGTGATTCAGCTCAACACTGATGTGATTCAGTTCAACACTGATGTGATTCAGCTCAACACTGATGTGATTCAGTTCAACACTGATGTGATTCAGCTCAACACTGATGTGATTCAGTTCAACACTGATGTGATTCAGCTCAACACTGATGTGATTCAGTTCAACACTGATTTGATTCAGCTCAACACTGATGTGATTCACTTCAACACTGATGTGATTCAGCTCGACACTGATGTGATTCAGCTCAACACTGATGTGATTCAGTTCAACACTGATGTGATTCAGCTCAACACTGATGTGATTCACTTCAACACTGATGTGATTCAGCTCAACACTGATGTGATTCAGCTCAACACTGATGTGATTCAGCTCAACACTGATGTGATTCAGCTCAACACTGATGTGATTCAGCTCAACACTGATGTGATTCAGCTCAACACTGATGTGAGTCAGTTCAACACTGATGCGATTCAGCTCAACACTGATGTGATTCAGCTCAACACTGATGTGATTCAGCTCAACACTGATGTGATTCAGTTCAACACTGATGTGATTCAGCTCATCACTGATGTGATTCAGCTCAACACTGATGTGATTCAGCTCAACACTGATGTGATTCAGCTCAACACTGATGTGATTCAGCTCAACACTGATGTGATTCAGCTCAACACTGATGTGATTCAGTTCAACACTGATGTGATTCAATATTGATTTAGCTCTACATTGATGTGATTCAGCTAATCACTGATTTGATTCAGTTTGACACTGATGTGATTCAGTTCAACACTGATGTGATTCAGCTTGAGACTGATATGATTCAGCTCAACACTGATATGATTCAGTTCAACTGATGTGATTCAGCTGGACCCTGATGTGATTCAGTTCTACACTGATGTGATTCAGCTGGACCCTGATGTGATTCAGTTCATATGCCCTCAGTGTCTGTCAGTTTGACTCACTCCAGTGTCTGCGGGTCTCTCCGTCAGTGGTGATCTCCCAGCCGAACACTGCGTTCACCTTCTTCACCAGCTCCTCTCCTGAGTCTTTAATCCTGCGCTCGATCTCAGCGAACACCAGATCACTCTGCAGCTCCGTCTGTAGCAAACACACCTTCAGCATCAGTGTGTGTGTGTGTGTGTGTAAGTGTGTGTGTGTGTGTGTGTGTACGTGCCTGTGGCGGGCCGGTGTTCACAGATGCTGCAGGGTGTAGATCTATATAAGCTCCAGACAGCACAACAGCTCCGCTTTCCTTCACCTGAAACAGCAGAACTGCATCACTTCATCTGTGTGGAGCAAACGCTCGTCATCATCATCATCATCATCATCTGAACTCACCGTACACTGGATGTGGACTCTGCTGTTCTCCTTCCACATCTCCGTCTGCAGAGACTGACCGGGATAGACCGGCTTCACGAAACGCACCTGAAACACACACAAGTGGTAAATACGCACACACACATTCACATATATACACACTCATACACGCATGCGGTTATGATTATTCTGCTTGTTTTCACAGGAACACTATATTCCTACTTGTCTAGAGAATGCTTCTTGATTTAAATCTAGTTTGAAATATTTGGAGACAGAAACATGTTCATCCTGACGAGTAATCAGTGCAAAACAGTTTCTTCATCATCTTGAATCACAATAACTTCCTCTTCAGCCGCATCTCCTCTCTGATTGGTCAACCTGTCACTCACGTGAGATCCACCAATCACAGCCATCCAATCATTGCCCTGTGGAGCAGATCAAGCCCCGCCCACATGTGTTGTTGAGAGCAGCAGTGATTCAGACATGAGGACGGGGAGCTCTGCTCTGCTCTGCTCTCCACTGTACCTTCATGGCCTTGAATCTGGAGACGTCGTTTCCTGCGAACTGCTTGAGGACGTGCCGCGCCGCGAAACCAAACGAACACAAACCGTGGAGGATTGGAGACTGAAAGCCTGCGGATCAGTACAACAGCATTAATCACAAGCATCTCTATTACTGGGACAAAACACAGAGGTTTATTCTCGTTCTAGTCCAAAGGGGTCCAAACTCAGTCCTGGAGGGCCGGTGTCCAGCACAGTTCAGCTCCAACACCAATCAGACACACCTGGACTAGACAATCAAGCTCTCACTGGGCTTTCTAGACACATCCTGCAGGGGTGTTCAGGCAAGGTAGAGCTGAATCTGCAGGACACTGGACCTCCTGGACCCAGTTTGGACACCCAGATCTAGTCCAAACATCTAACAATTAAATAATCTAAAGCGTTCTGTGCACAAGTTAAATGATTATCAGAAATGATGGCTGCATGTACTCTGCAGATCTCGATGGTCAATTCTGATTCTCTGACTTTTTGACAGGGTAAAGAGCCTCTATTATGCATCATAAAGGGTCATATTTTGGTTTTGGGGGTCTCCAGAAACAGGCTGATCTTTATACAAGATCAAAAACACTTTCATTAGCTGCGTCTCAAATGGCACACTATGTACTTCTGCCCTTACACACTCAGCAGTACAGTACATGCATTCAGTGTCGTCCCAAATGGAGCACTAATGCTCTTTACTAAGCGGAAATTCAACCCATTTCCCTGATGACGGTCGCCAAATCAGTGAAATAAATGACCAGACTATCAAATAACACCTGCACAATCACATTCACCATCGGGAGGCGCTTTAATCACTCTCGTGAGAATTTTGCTTTCACCATCCAAAATAAATAACGATATGCGCCTGAAAGCGGTGTGTGTGTGAGTGTGTGAAGTGTCCATCAGTACACACTTCTGTTTACCGGCTGAACGAGTGCATCATCCAGCTCATTAAAGTGCACATTATTAGAGTTTTCAGTGTGAACGCGCTACTTGCACTCTTTATACTGCAAAATGGTGTAGAATAGTGCATAAGTGTGTGATTTGGGACGCAGCTAGTGTCTTCCTTACCTCATTATCCCATTTCCCACAGATGGATTGCGGTTGGAAGGGCATCTGCTGAGATAAGTTGGCGGTTCATTCTGCTGTGGCGACCCCGGATTAATAAAGGGACGAAGCCTTCAATGAATGAATATCCCAGTGACTCCCACATGAATCATTCAGCCATTCATTTGTTCCCAAACCCCTCTTTAGTGCGATGCTAATCTGTGCTGACTGGTCTGATGACCCAGCCTGTTGCGATTGGTCAACGGCGTTCAGCTTGAGACAGAGAAACGCCCACCATGGCTTATCAACAGTATTGAAGTAGCACAGAGTGTGTGTGTGAGCATACCTGCCAACACTCCTGTTTTTCCCAGGAGTCTCCCGTATTTCACACCCATCTCCCTCCACCCTCCCGGAAAACTCATGTAATTTCCCGCATACTCTACTCTTCACCACACGTAAAAGCAGCGACACACATTCAGTGTTAACCCACACAGCGGCAAAAGCTATTGTGAACCTTGACCTCTGTAAGTGTGTAGGAACAGCTGACGGTGACCATAGCAACGACAAACGTTAGAGGGTCGCGAGCACATTTAAACCTGTGAACAAAGCAGCACGGGTCACGTTTTCAACATGGCTTTAGACGCGATATGAGAACATAAAGAGATACAGTATGCGCAGCGTGGAGCGGTTACTAGTCACACAAGTAAACACAATTTGCAAGCTAGAGAAAACAAGGAGGCAGCCTTTTGAATCACACTTATTAACACGTGTGGAATGGAGGAAGGAGCTGATCCATCAACCGTGTACTGTAAAGTTCCTGTCCAGCTCTGACAGTCTCACGCTCCGTTTACACTAGTGCGTTTTAGTTTGAAAATGGCGTTTTAGATCAAAAACGATCTGCGTCCACACTAGCGCTTCACCTGGCGTTTCTGAACATATCTCCGTCACCACTGCGCTACCAAAAACGTATATCACGTGAACATTCACACACTCTGGGCATGCGGGTTCTAGTATAAACAGGAAGCATGTTTCTCGCTCTGCATTTGGTTATTGTTAGTCAACAAACGCGGTTGAACAATGAACGTGATGGCCAAGAAAGCAAGAGAGGTATTTTTGTGGACAGACGACGAGGTCGAGTTACTACTAAACGTAACAAATGAATAACTGCACAATGACGCCTAAAACAAACAATAGTGCAAACAGCGCTCCATTTCTGTGTCTGTGTTGTTGTTTACAGTGAAGGCTGGTCTGCTGTCTCCCGGTAGCGTTAAAGCCATGTGTTATAGTCATGTGATAGGGGCTTGACGAATAAGGGGAGGATACGCAATGACACAAAAGCCCCAATCAAGGAGCGAATCTCAGCAGCCCCGCCTCCGTTTCCAGATGTCTCAGTTTTCCCTCATCCACACTGAGACCGAGCAGCAGCATTTTAGAGTGGAAACGGCCTCTTCAGCATTTCCAAAACGCTCCGCTTTCGGCGCTCGAGAACTCCGGCGTAGTGTGGACGGATGGTGTAACAGTAGCAAAACAAACGCGTTTTCAAACTAAAACACGGTCCCGCCCACACTCGTCAGCGCTACCAAGCCGACCAATCACAGAGCTTTGCTACGTGTCGTTTTTCGAGAGGTGTGCGTCAGCAATGCAGACGGCCACGACGAGGGCTATAATCCACTCGTAGGCTGCGCTGTAGCATACACGTGCGCTTGATGCAGAAGTATAAATCAGCCTTAGTTGTGTATATTGCAGAAGCACTCGTCAGATTAATGACGGGAACACAGCACAGGCTGGGGCTATAATGCTGAGGTATTTCTGCAGGAATAATCTTCAGCCACTCTTCACAGCCTTATCTTTAGCCACTTTTCCACTATCGTGCTGAATCGTTCTTTAAGCAGAACCGTTCCATTCCGTGCCAAACCGGGCCAGACGGCACGGATACGGTTTTATTTTCCACTGTCATGCTGCGACAAAGCTCTTTGAAACATTACACAAAACGCATCTATAGTTGCCTTGGTAACGCAATATAAACGGCTCCCTTTGTTTAATAAAAAATATATAATAGCCAAAACTATTTTTTTATGTTCATAAAAGCGAAAGCAAGCATATGACTGAGCACTGTTATGCCGCTCTATTAAATAGGGGTGATAAATATAGGTACGTGTCACAGCACCCTTATTTATTTAGAGGTCATATTTTGCACGGCTCTGGGCGAATTTTATTTGGAGGGGAAAATGACCAAAATGTAACGTGATGATTGAAAATGATTGGAGGGGAAATAAATAATATATTTTAAATCTCTAATTCTAAATTATAGTGGCAGAAATATCATTTTGGCCAGGCCTTGTCAAAAGTGAGCGGACACTTTCACTAATAAAAAATAGAGCACTTAAATTATTTCATTTTTAACAATCAAGTAAATTACACAGCGTTTTTATACCAAAAGTTGATAATGATATGAAATATACTACATTTTGATGGTAAAATATAACCATTTAAGCAATGACTGTTATTTGTTTTAGTATTCAAACATTAAATAACGAATGCAGCAAGGGAAATAATAAACGAATATAAAACAACACATATAGCAGGATATAAAGCATATAAAGACTATTATGTTTAGAAAAATGCTGCTTTTTTATCTATTTATTTTTATCGTTTTATTTTTGTCATTTTAATTATTTTGTCTTTATAATTAACTAACAAGCTGTAGACTAATTCCTGCTTGACGTTTTAGAAAATATTTGCGTGGCTATATTAAAGATCACCGAGAACGAAAAACAACAACAAAGAAACATGTTACATGCCCCTATAAATATCAAACTTATGTATAACTGAATTATATAATGACCAATAGCTGAAATGTTGAAAATTGCTCATTTTATTTTTAAAAAACCTAGTGATATTTTTTAGTAAAAGCAATAGCGACATTAAGAATTCATATTTATTTTATTCATTTATTCAGTTGACTTGTTTATTAGTGCATTTATATACTATAATATAAATCATACAGTACCTTGGACAGCTACAGTGCAGCTCTGTAAAGTTTTTAAGCAAAGTCCAAGAATATTATAAAGAGCTGACTTTATACCGGAGACTTTTGTATGGCCAACATTACAACACGCCGTCCTTCAGGTGGTCTCGCTGGTATTAAATTAACAAGCCGCTTTGAATTTAAAAGTGCAACTATTTCTTCGTGGTTAAAAGAGTCTGCAAGGTCGTGTTCCATGGATATAGTGATGTTGTTGTGGAATTTAGACATTGATGATCTTAAGCGCGTCTTTATTCGCTTTACTCGATGTGCAACAGGAAAAAAAGTCTTTCAGCAGTGCATGTAGTCGCTGGTAAAGTTCTACCGGGTCAGAGCGAGTTTTGTGCTATCAAATACAGCGCTGCGTGCGATAAACACTCAGTCAGGCGAATTAAAGATCTCATTGCATTACCTTGACAATCAAATTAATCAAACTCTGGCCACGAATAAAAACAATAGGCTATTTTATTATTTCTAAGATTTTAGAAAACGGGCTAGTAATTATGTTATACGTGGTTAATTGTATTCACGTCAATGAAATAATAACTTTAATAAATAAAATATCTTCGTAAAAATGTGATGTCTCTACCAGAGACTGCTTTATGGTTTTAAAACCCTTTTCAACTGTATGGTTTAGACCTGGATCATCTTTTTATATAATAAATGTAGTGTAGTTTACTTGTGGATGTCTGATGATGACTAGCGCCCTTCTGCTGATCAGCTGTGGTAGCCTGGCAACTGAGCCGCAACGTCAACACAGAATCTGTCAGCACAGTTCAGCACGGTTGTCTAACCATGCTGAGAATTCCGGGCCGAGAACGGTTTGTAATTTGTGCCGTGCCGTTCCAGGCTCAGTGGAGAAACAACCGTAACCGTACAGAAGTGTTCTTAGAACGGTTTGGCACGAGAGTGGAAAAGCAGCTTTTGGGTCTGGAGAATAACACTAACTCACACTTCAGAGCTCAGCGTCTGCGCAACATGACTCAGCCGGGATCTGCTGCAGTGTTTGTCTTCCTCTCTCTGCAGTCTTTGTGGGCGGGGTTTTAATTTTCCCGGGTCTGCGCGTGCAACAAATGGGCGGGGCTTGAGTTCCATATCAACGTCACACTGACACGGCTAAAGACTCATTCAGCTGTGATTCATTTGAACCACTGAGTCGACTCTTCTATAGATGAATCAATAGTTTTAAACGGCGCACTTTCAGATTTAAGCCTGAGCTGGATATTTGACTTCACTCAGAGCTGCGGTACTGATGAAGATCACTCACAAACACACATAACAGGGGCTCTTTAATATAATCCATGACAGAAACACTCATGTGGCCTTCTTCCCTTAATCCAGTGGACATTTTAACGTGACGTCTATGCTGTGATGTATGCAGTAGTTCAATATAGGTTATACTGTTTACATGGTGGATGTTTCTCTCTCTCTCGTTAACATACATGTGCTACATGACAGTATAAAGCGTATTCAGTCCTCATGTTTGAGATTTAAGGTTTGCGTCTCTGCTGAAGTTCTGAAATGAAAGTGTCAGACTCTACATCATTGGATACGGTTTATAATGACGCGCGACTCACACTGACAGGTGTAAAATCTGATCTACCTGCTTCACTGCAGACACGAGGACACAGATCTGATTCATATCAGATACATTCCCACATATGAACAAGGCCTGAATCTGATCTGAGTCAATCAGAATCCATGTGATTTATTCCTGTTTACACATACATGAGCCATATCATATCTGTGCCACATGACTGGAGGAGGAAATCAGAGTTGAGTCTCTTGAACAGCGCAGTGTAAACGCAGACTAAATGAAGAGAGTTTCTCCTTACAACAAGCAGAATAATCTGACACTGGGGGAGCGGAACAATCTGATGACAAAAGGAAAATCAAGAGTATTCTGCTTCCCTCATGGTCAGATTATTCTGCTGGTTTAAAGGAGAAACTCTCTTCATTTCATTATCTCTGAACACAACACTATATCTGTGGTGTCTAGAAGATGCTTCTTGATATTACACAACCTCTGAGTAAGAACAGAATTCTTTCTATTGTGTGAAAATGGCTGTAAAACACACACACACACACACACACACACACCTCCCATAGCAGCGAAGTTGGGGTCGATGTGCAGCGGGTTCCAGTCTCCACTCAGCCTGTACAGAGCAGCCTACACACACACACACAGAGCTCAGAAATGAGGAATAATGATCATTCTTTATACAGGGTTCATGCAAGTCAATTCCTGTAATTCCTGTAATGTGTGTATTAATATAGCGCATGTATCCTGTATGGCCGTATACCCAATGCGTCTCTCCACACCACCACCAGTGTGCAGCTCCACCTGATGATGCTCCGGCAGCCACAGGACAGCAGCGCCAGTGCTTCACCACACAGCAGCTATAGGTGGAGTGGAGAGACGGTGATGGAGCCAATCAGTGGATGGGGATGACTGGTGGGAGGGGCATGATGGGTTAGGGCTGATGGGGGGGGGAGTTTGGCCAGTGGTTACACCCCTACTCTTTACCAGAAGTGCCATGGGGTTATTAATGAGCACAGAGAGGCAGGAGCTCGGTTTAACATCTCATCTGAAAGACGGCGCTCACTGACAGTATAGAGTCCAATTCACTATACTGGGGCATTAGGACACACACAGAGTGCAGGTTGAGCGCCCCCTGCCAACAGTGACCAGGTTTGGGGTTCTCAGGCTGCAGGGTGATGTTGCTGTGGCTTTTGCTACTGAAATTGCAGGACTCCTTCAGGACTCTCAGGTGAATATTGATGAGTGAATGCTTGATGTATTGTCTATGTGCAGTATATGTGGTAAATAATAAGAGAGCACATCTGTAAACTGCATGATCAACAGCTGGATTATTTCTGTTGTTTCTCACCTGAATGAATCTGTGCAGTGGCGCAAAAAGGGGGTGTGCAGTATATTCGGTGTATAGGGGCGCCACACACAGGGGGCGCCGATGTGCCAAAACTATTTTTTAAATGATCCTTATTAAAAGTTTTAAATAATAAAAACAAGTAATTTTTTTTGTTTAAAACGTTTATTTAGCATTTTATATGTGTATAATACCCCCCCCCCCCCCCCCCCGCATTTTTCATGCCATATGCATGTTTTTATGAATTTATTATGTCTCATATTGATTCATCAGGCCTTTTGGTAACTTCTTTTGCTCAAAACTATTTTAATTTTAGCTGCAAACAAAGTTTGCCCATAACATTTTGATGAAATAGAACATTTCAGGCAGTTTGTTTGTTTATTTCTACACTAAACAGTGTACAGTCTCTTTTATTTCACTAGTGAGAGGTGTAATAGCAGTTTCAGTCAATTGTTCATGCAGAGACGGACCGTCCTCCTCTCACAGTGTGCATGGCAGAAGTGACTGAAAAGCTCTTTTGCCCTTTAGCACTCCCATATCCTTCATTTTGTTTTGACAAATGTACAAAAAGTCCAAAAGCAAGGCAAGTCCACGTGCTAGAATCATGTAGTGAGGAAAATTAAACTGAGAAGAGATTTGGGGAGGGATGAGATGCAATTCTTTGTGACTTAACCAGTTAAACTCCTTACAGTTCAACACTTTCAACAGCGTTTTATGGAAATGCAAAGGGTTTTCTTTAAAATGATACCAAAGTTTTACATTTATACCTCTGCATGTGGATTTGGGAAGCTTTTAAATTTGTGTAGGCAAAATCCAGGCGGAAATCCCAAAATAGCAGCAGAGTTTAAGAGTTTAACATGCTTAATGTAATCATACCTTTACTACTTCATACTATTTGAGTTGTGTTCAGAACTGCCACATGTTTTTGTTTGAAGCACGTTGATGACGAACAAATATCTTTCATTTATTGATGGGAATATCCTGCCTGTTATCAAATATAATCAGATTGGGGGGGGGGGGGGTTTATAAATATGCTGTTTATAAATACTCCACACATCTGTACACCAGTATCGGACTTTAACTGTGTGTATGTGTTGTTTATCTCCTCTCTCAGATGTGTGTGTGTGTGTGTGTGTGTCTGCTGACCTGATCTCTAGATGTCTCCTCCACCACCACAGCGTCTGCAGGTCTGTCTGGAGGAGCGGCTGGAGCCTGGAACAGGTAAGAACACGGTAAACTACAGTAATGGAGCGGTGCAGACGCAGTTGATGGAGGCGTTCGACTCACCACGGCCTTCTGGGACACTCGCTTCCCTCCGAATCCTCCAGAGCCCACGATGAACACCGAGAACTGGTTATAACACAGCAGCTCCTGCTCACTGTACGTGTGCACTGAAACACACACACACACACACACACAGAGTCAGAATGAGTGTGTTTTTCCTTAAATCATGCACAGTAATGTTGTGTTGTCTTTGACGTGTGTGTGTGTGTGTGTGTGTGTGTGTGTGTGTGTTACCATCCAGCAGGATCAGCATCCCGGAGCCTTTATCCAGCACATCCGCCACTGTGGCTCGAGACGTCAGAGTACCTGAGCAGAGAGAGAGGCTTCAGCAACACACACAAACACAGGGTTCTTGCACTATTTTAAAAGTAAAATTTAATGCTTTTTAAGACCTCAACAAATATAATTTAAGACCCAAAAATTATATAATCTCTTTGGAATAGGCTACTCATTTTAATGTTTTCGTTAGATTTAAATGAATTGTGCCTCGTCACAGTATGGATAACCCGCAGGACCTGTCTTTTGGGTGTCTGGTGGTGAAATGAAACTGTTATAGCTGACTGTGAGGGGGCGTCTGAACTAGAGCTGTGATCAGGCTATGATAGGTAGGCCCGATAGAGCCCGAACCCGACCGGTACATTTTGATTGACAGCTTTATAAAAGCCCGAACCCGTTTATAGCCCGACATTATCCAAATGTGCACATGCACACAGCTCTATTGTCTTTTTTCATGAATGAGTTGTTTATATGCGTTAACAGTACTTATTAATAACACAGACTACAGGCCAAGCTGGAACATAAGAATAAAATAAGCCCATCTCAACATCTCAACAATCTAAATAGGCCTGTGTACATACACTTAACCTTTAAATTGGCCAACACACCAATAAAAATAAGTGTTTCTTAGCAAATGAATTAAAATAAGTGATAAGTGATAAATGATGACGGGTATTTGGCAATAACGAAATTAAGATAAAGGCTCTGTGGGATTTGTTTTGCCACTTCTCTTCACAATAAGGTGATGGTGAAGCTGAATAATAAAGGAATAATGCCAGCATTAGCCTGTATACTCTGACTACACTATGATTTTATTAATATTTAGTTATAATGTGAAATTCTTTCCTCATTAAGATTAGGCTGTGTGTTTTTGTGGTGGAACATTATTGAATCCACAGTGAATGACTTTAGTGCAGTCCTGCGCTCACTGAGCAGCACTGAACACTTTCTCTGCTGTTACTGCTGGCAGGGATGCACTACTGATCCGGATCCAAGCATCGGGCAGGAGTGGGCGTGGCCAGCAGGGGAGAAGGGGAGCGAACAACTGTTGATGTCAGTTAGCTCACAAATTGAGACACAAACCGTGAGGAGACGCATGAGTTTATAGTTTACAAAGTTAATTTGCAAAGAAATGAACAGTGATGTAATGCCCTGCTACATTTGTTATTCGTAATTTCATATACACACAACCACAATTTACATCATTATAAAGATAAGTGTGTTCATGTAAACACTATAAATGAGGATTCTCTCTCAATCCCCGTATCCAGCAGACTCAGTGCAGCAGGTCTCCTGACCCGTCTATTTTAACCGTTAGCCCTGCTGGTAATCTGGAGGATTTAGGTGAACACAGCAGCACAGTGATGTGTCTGAATGTGAACGAACTCCTGATAAAAGACAGCGTCCGCCATTCTCTAATTCTCGTGCTGCCCTCCCGACAAAAATGCCTGCAGCACACACACAGCTTTGCTGTATGATCAGCCCTGACAAGATCGCGGGGGAAAACATGCAACAAACCCCGTGGATCATGGAAACAAACGCATATGAGCCTTCATAAATGGCTAAATACTGTGCGCTTGGGTCCGTGTCTCTCAGCTCGGGCTTGACTCTGGCAGGTCTGATGAATAATTAAGCAGCCGGCTCTTCTCATAGGATAAGAAAACTCCGCTATGAATAATAATGAGAAACCGACGCGTCATCATTGCACTTGCAGTACTACGCTACGTCGCCGATTTTGATCCGCCCCAAAAATCATTTTAAACCCGGAAGCTGAAATCAGCAGACAAAAGCTCAAAATTATCCAGTTTCCCCCACAATTACAGCTGACAGGTGCTAACAGTGTCTTAACTGATGCTCAACACACACACATCTGTTTATATATATTAAAAAACAGTTCTCCAGGGTGTCCTGAACCTTTAAACAGGCGGCTGGCCTGACCGCTGACATAACTCGCTCTTCTTGACATCTCCGTCATCATTTGATTCACCTTTCCAGGGATGGATTTCAATGTTGTAACAAACAATTTGATTACTTCCTCGCGCTAATCGAAATGCATCACATGACTGCTCATTTACTGCGCAAGCCCGGCACGACCCCGTCTAAAATGATAGAAATAAAGTCCGAACCCAAAAGTCCGAAAGATCTTCAGCTCTAGTCTGAACTAGCAACATTATTAGGTCGAGCTGCAAACAACTAGCTGCTGCCACGTCCCGCTGCTGCTTTCCTCCTTTCATGTGATACTCGATGACTTTGAGCCCCATGGTCTCAACGAAAAGGTCTTTTTGCTGAATTTACACATTGCCTCTTTGCCACGTCGTTAAATTCACATTCTCCCATCTTTGCATTTTGAACTCACATCAACAACCGCGTAATGACAGCACGCAGATGCAGACCGGCGTCTGTGCTCTGTACCCGACCTACCGTAATAAGCTAATACATCACAGAGACTGTCATTTCTCTCCTGCTTCACATGCTGAACTAATCAACTATTAGATGTCTTACGGTGGACCACTGTGCTTCCCTATCGTCATTAAGCAGACCGGCTGAAAATTGAATACCTACAGCCACTGTACGGTCAAATTTAAGACAATTTAAGACCTTAATTTCCCGGATTTTAATTTAAGACTTTTAAAGACTTTTTAGGGACCCGCGAGAACCCTGTAAACACACACACACACACACACACACACACACTCTGCATGTCATTGGTTGAGTTCCTGACCTGATGTGGGCAGAGGCTTGTACAGCTCCAGGTACTGCTCTCCATGCAGCAGCTGAAACACACACACACACACACACACACAAACACACATGATGACGGTCTCACACACTCACAAACACATACATGATGAGGGTCTCACACACACATACACACACACACATATAAATGGTCCAACGCATACAGTCTCTCACACTCTCTCTCTATCTTTCTCACACACACACTCACACACACACACACACACACACACACGCACGCACGCACGCACGCACACACACACACACACACACACACACACACACACACACACACACACACGCATATATATAGATATACTAAGGGTCACACACACATACAGAGTCTCTCTCTTTCTCACACACACACACACACAGATATATGTGTACAAAGGGTCACACTCTCTCACATACAGACATACATGGATGGATACATGCATACACACACGTTCAACACACATACACAGAGGGTCACATACACATCCATACAGTGTCACACACATGCATGAAGAGGAATGCACACACACACACACAGTTACATGCATACAGAAGGACACACACATACAGAGGGTCTCACACACACACACACACACACACACACACACACACAGAAACATGCATAAAAAGGGACGCACACACACAAACACACACACACACATATACATACAGTGGGTCACACACACACACAAACATGCATAAAAAGGGACACACACACAAACAGACACACATGCATACAGAAGGACGCACACACACACACACACATACATGCATACAGAGGATCACACACATACATGGATGGATGGATACACACACATACGCACACACGCATACAGACAAACAAACACACATAGGGTGATACACACTCACAGAGACATACGGAGGTCAAGCTCTGTCACACACACACACACACACACACAGACTCTGGTGTTTGCTCACCCTGGTGAAGTCGATGTCGAGTCCCGGGATGCTCCCCAGCCCCAGCAGCGCCCCCTGCGCCGGGATCACCCCGAACGTGGGCAGGCAGGAGAAGTGTGTGTGTCCCTCATAGAGGAACTGCAGCTGCTGAGGGTCTCTGCTGGACACGCCCACTCCCAGAGCGTACAGGATACAGTTCATGTGTGTGTGTGTGAACGTCATGTCCGGCAGCACATGCCCGATGGCCTGCGCCTGACACACACACACACACACACAGAGAGAGAGAGTCAAACGCAGAGACAGACATACACACACACACACATCAAAGGATGAGCACATTTACTGAAGATCAGCAGAGATTATCAGAGACTGCATTTCATCACACAGAGAGCTGTGTGTGTGTGTGTGTGTGTGTGTGTGTGTGTGTGTGTGTGTGTGTGTGTGTGTGTGTGTGTGTGTGTGTTGTAGCACAAAGTAATGTGATGTTGTTGTGTTTTTCAGAATATCAGAGCTTCAGTGACGCTCCTCTAGTGGACCAGTCTGGATTTCAGCAGTGTGTGTTGTGTGTAAAGCGTGTTCTGCAGTGTGTGTGTGTGTGTGTGTGTGTGTGTGTGTGTGTGTGTGTGTGTGTGTGTGTGTGTGTGTTTTCTCACAGGGTTTGTTGCGACTGCTGTTGGGTTTGCTCCGATCTTTCTCTCGTCCTCCACTCTGGACAAAACCTCCACCAGCGTCTGCAGCGACTCTACAACACACACAAACACACACACACACACAAACACAAACACACACACACACAGTGTTTTAATATGAAACACACACTAAACCTGATGACCTTGTGTGTATGTAGTGCAAGTACTGTGCACACACGCAGGTGTGTATTGTGTGTGTGTGTGTGTGTGTTATATGTATGTAATGTGTGTGATTGTGTGTAATATGCATAAACATGCATAAACGTGTGTAATGTGTGTGTATTGTGTAGTTTGAGTGTGTGAAATATATATTTACTGTGTGGTGTGTGTGTTTGTGTATGTATGTATAGTGTGTTTGTACCCTGTATGCTAGCAGGTTTAGTAGCATTAGTGAAGTCACAGATGTCTCTCCAGGCGTCTCTCACAGCCTCCGGCGTCACACACTCGCTCTTCTGACGGACGATACGACCCAGACTCCTCTCCCAGCGCACTAACAACACAATTACATAACACACACACACACACACACACACACACGACTTCATCTATATATATATATATTTGACTGTAATGTGAATATTAAGTCAGTGTTTATTCATGCACTCATTATATAAGCTCTCTGTGTGTGTGTGTGTGTGTGTGTGTGTGTGTGTGTGTGTGTGTGTGTGTGCTCTTCTCCCACAGAGATCATCATATTCACACAAACTGAACTCACATTTGCCGATCCAGCCAGCGCCGACCTGAAACACAAGCAGAGGATCATGGGAAACAGCTGCGATATCAATGATTAAATAAATGTGTGTGTGTGTGTGTGTGTGTGTGTGTGTGTGTGTACCTCAAACAGGCCGCTGTTCTCCTGGCAGGACTCATGACAGAGCCAGAGCACCAGCGGCGCCACGTACTCCGCCTTCAGAGACTGGACCAGATCTGATGGAGAACACAAACACACACACACTATTTTACATACAGCTCACATATACACACACACACACACACTTTCACTTTCTCTCTCTCTCTCTCACACACACACACACACACACACACACCTGGAGGCATGACGGTCTCGGTGAGTCTGGACCCTGCAGTGGGGGCGATGGTGTTGCAGTGAATGTTGTACTTCTGTCCTTCGATGGCGAGTGTGTTTGCCAGACCCAGCAGACCCAGCTTCGCCGCGCTGTAGTTGGCCTGCCCGAAGTTCCCATAAATCCCTGCGGCGGACGAGGTCATGATGATCCTGAAACACACGGCACACTTAACACTGCTGCAGGTACCATAAACACAGCAGAACAGATCCTGTTACAGACACTTAACAATCACCAAAAACAACGCCGACCACACTTATACTGCTGTTCATGTGTTCATCTGTTCTGGTGTTCATGTTCAGGTGTTCATGTGTTTGATTGTTTAGGTCATCATCTGTTTGGGTGTTCATTGATTCAGGTGTTCATCTGTTCGGTTGTTCATCTGTTATGGTGTTTATCTGTTCAGATGTTCATCTATTCAGGTGTTCATCTGTTTACGTGTTCATCTATTCTGTTGTTCGTGTGTTCATCTGTTTGGTTGTTCATCTGTTTGGTTGTTTAGGTGTTCATCTGTTCACGTGTTTGTGTGTTCATCTGTTATGTGTTCTCTTGTTTGGGTCTTCAGGTGTACATCCGAACAGATGAACACCTAAACAGGTGTTCATCTGTTCGTGTGTTAATCTGTTTGGTTGTTCAGGTGTTCATGTGCTTGTGTGTTCATCTATTCGGTTGTTCATCGGTTTAGGTGTTCATCTGTTCGAGTGTACATCTGGTTGGGTGTTCATCTGTTCATGTGTTTAAATGGACAAGTTCAGGTGTTTATATGTAAGGGTGTTCATGTGTTTGGATGTTCAGGTGTTCATATGTATGGGTGTTCATGTGTTTGGATGTTCAGGTGTTCATATGTACGGGTGTTCATGTGTTCACCTGTTTGATTTTCGGTTGTTCATGGTCTTGGGTGTTTATCTGTTCCTACGTTTATCTGTTCGGCTGTTCAGGTGTTCATCTGTTCGGTTGTTCATCTGTTTGGGTGTTCATCTGTTCAGGTGTTTGGGTGTTTATCTGTTCAGTTGTTCATATGGTTGGGTGTTCATCTGTTCTGATGTTCAGATGTATGGGTGTTCATGTGTTCTGATGTTCAGGTGTTCATATGTATGGGTGTTCATGTGTTCGGATGTTCAGGTGTTCATATGTATGGGTGTTTATGTGTTCTGGTGTTCAGGTGTTTTTATGTATGGGTGTTCATGTGTTCTGGTGTTCAGGTGTTTTTATGTATGGGTGTTCATGTGTTCGGATGTTCAGGTGTTCATATGTATGGGTGTTCATGTGTTCATTTGTTTGCTTCTTCGGTCGTTCATGTGATTGGGTGTTTATCTGTTTGGTTGTTGAGGTGTTCTTGTGCTTGTGTATTCATCTGTTCGGTTGTTCATCGGTTTAGGTGTTCATCTGTTTAGGTGTTCATCTGTTCACGTGTTTGGGTGTTTATCTGTTTGAATGTTCATCTGTTCAGTTTTTCATCTGGTTGGGTGTTCATCTGTTCACGTGTTTGGGTGTTTATCTGTTTGAATGTTCATCTGTTCAGTTTTTCATCTGGTTGGGTGTTCATCTGTTCATGTGTGCAAATGGACAAGTTCAGGTGTTCATATGTATGGGTGTTCATGTGTTCGGATGTTCAGGTGTTTGTATGTATGGGTGTTCATGTGTTCGGATGTTCAGGTGTTTGTATGTATGGGTGTTCATGTGTTCGGATGTTCAGGTGTTTGTATGTATGGGTGTTCATGTGCTTGTGAGTTCATCTATTCGGTTGGTTATTGGATCAGATGTTCATCTGTTCACGTATTTATGTGTTCATCTGGTTGGGTGTTCATCTGTTCATGTGTTTATGTGTTCAAATGGACAAGTTCAGGTGTTTATATGTATGGCTGTTATGTGTTTGGATGTTCAGGTGTTCATATGTATGGGTGTTCAGGTGTTCATATGTTTGGATGTTCAGGTGTTCATATGTATGGGTGTCCAGGTGTTCAGATGTCCAGGTGTTCATATGTTTGCTTCTTCGGTTGTTCATGTGCTTGGGTGTTTAGCGGTTCCTATGTTCATCTATTCAGGTGTTCATATGTTTGTGTGTTTATCTGTTTGTGTGTTTATCTGTTCAATTGTTCAAACAATATGTTTGGGTGTTCATCTGTTCACGTGTTTGTGTATTCGGGTGTTCAGGTGTACATGTGTTGGGTGCTCATCTGTTTGGGTGTTCATGTGGGCATGTGTTTGGGTGTTCAGGTTTTGATGCGTGTTCAGGTGTTCATCTGTACAGGGGGGTATTCCAGAAAGCTGGGTTAACTTACCATCTGCTAAAACCTAAACTCTCGGTTGATTTACCCAAAACCTGCTTACCGCGAGTATGTTGGTTCCAAAACAGGTGACAAGAGTTAGTTAAATTGACCTCCTGAAGATAACCGCGGGTTAATGCGCGTGCACGGCACACACCTGAAGGCATTTTCAATAGATCGCCGAATTCACGAGTCACCATAGAAAGTCACGGTGAGAAAAAAAGGGCAACGCACTTTACAGAGGTGAAGCTGGAGGTTTTAAACACAGAGATTACACATCTGCTTCAACGAAGGAAAGAAATATAGAATAAGAAATAGATAAGAAAAGAAAAAAATAATTAGAAAGTTTGTTAGTTCATTAAATTACACATGCCACCCTCCATTTTATTGTAATGATAAATTAAAATACTCTTTAACATCCTTTTTGAGTATGTTGTGTAACCATTCATGCATTTATTTTTCTTGCCATTAAATTCTTAAGGCGACAATATGTGTATTGACTAATAAGGCTTATAGAAATTGTAATCTTTCTGGAGCTAGAACTCTGTCCAAAGTCATTAAACACAGAAACATTATCATAAAAGGTAATATTTAATTACTGGAGCTCTTTATTTAACACTCTAGAATATTCTTTCTGACATGCAGCTAATAGAAAGAGGCTAGTCTAACTGCTGTGTCCTATAATAAAGGCTTTTCAGTGGTTGAGTTTTTGACTTAAACCACACACTCTGTCACTGTTGTAAGTGATTGTTGTCAGATAGCTTTAGGTTCTTTTTATTTTGCATGCAAACGAAGTTCCTTCTGCCTCAACTAACAAGCAGTGTAAGAATTTCCTGCACTTTTCCATATTTGAATATTACTCTTGGATCAAAAAATCTTTTATCTACATATTTAAATTCTAAAGTAGCTGTATAAGGTCCATCTTCAAAGATAAAGTCACATGAGCATCAACTTAAGGTGAGAAATGTATATGAAAAATATGTTACACGTTGAAAGGTGTGTATAAAGCAGTGTACAAAATCATTCATTTTATTTCAGGAAATGAAGAAATGAACAGACCAAAATATTTGATTAAACATGTTTTTTTGACTAATTATATATTTTTAGCACTCTTCCATCTGTTTTGTCTGCTTGGGTCACTGAGATTTCCTCTGGGTCAGGCTGCAGGTACGTGTCATCGTATAAGGCAGAAAAGGGGATCTTTTGTCCTCCAGCAAGTAACAATGTAGTGCCCAGTAATGATTCTATTTTATAATACAAATATAATAAAAATAAACATTGTGTAAAGCAACATTTGCTTTATAGTTTTTTTTTTTTACTATATTTGTGTTATACACTTGAATCATTACTTCCTGAAAATCAGCCATTTAGCCTCAACATAGTGATGAGGTGGGGTCATCACATATGAGCTGGTAGGTGGAAGCAGCAATAAGTTCACACCAAGATTAAGGATAGAAAATTAAGTTGTACCTGCACACTTATACTTTGGACAAATTTTATATTATCAGTGTCCTTTAGTGACTGATGGAGCTTTAAAATCGGCTGCAATTAATGCACACAATAGCATTTAGAAACCCTGAAAAAAATATTATATTAAAAAATGTAGGTGTGTGTGCGTGAATGTATATATAAGAACGACGTCCTACATCTTAAATTAAAGATATATTTTCCTACAAAAGACAAAGCTGCCACTTATAATATTATACAGAAAAATGTGAGGGTGCAGAAGAAGAGAAAAAACACAAGATCTATAAGTGAGATTCGAACTCGCTCCGCTGTGCGCTCCGTTGTTCTTTATAGACGCATTATCCACTACGCTATTCCCGTGCTCTAAATTATCTGTGTAATGATGCGCAGTAATGTATGACCAAGGAACTGTACAAAAGTGTAAAAAAACAGTTCAGTGCCAGGCATACTGTACAGGTGGTCATGCTGCCACATTGTACAGTTGCCTAAAATGCCCTGACGCAAATACAAAGAGCTGCACTGAATGTTTTTTATGGTAAGCGCAGACCCGCGGTTTGTCACATTTGATTTCAAAAAGGTTTGTTAAATACATTAACATTATAAATTTGGTTATGAAAAAAACTATGCACTTATAACCCTCTCACAACGAAAAAACTTGTATCTGTGTGTCCACATCCATAAATATTCTCATCAAAACAGCACGCAATGCTCAGTAAACTCTCTGAAACAGACAAACTCTGGAACATAGCAACTTACTCTCTGAACATAACCTGCTCCGGAGCAGGTTATCTTCACAGAGTAAGTTGCTATGGCTACTTAACATACCCAGAAGTTACCTCCGATTTTGGAACCAAAGTTGAGGTTATCCACCTACTTACTCTCAAACTTACCCGTGTATGTCACATAACCTGCTTTCTGGAATAGCCCCCAGGTGTTCATGTGTGTTCTGTTGTGTTTGTGTGTTCAGGTGAGTGCTGTAGGTCTCCACACCTGCCGAACTTCTGCTGCTTCATGTGGTTCCAGGCGGCTCTGGTGACGAGGAACGATCCTCTGAGATGAACACGCTGAATCAGGTCTAAAACACAGCAGACTCACGGTCACACAGCAGCTCACACACATTTGCGCTCTCAGCTGATCTCAGGTCAGTACATACCCCAGTCCACATCACTGGTGCGCGCGAATGAGCGATCACGCAGAATCCTTCAGTACAGCACACCATCACCCGCACAAAACACACACACAGCTGAAGTCAGAATTATTCACACTCCTATAACATTTAAAAGCTTTTAATAATATTCCCCAAGTGCTGTTTAATGGAGAGAAGTTTTTCCAACACATTTATAAACAATAGTTTTAACATCTAATTTCGAATAACTGATTTCTTTTCCCTTTACCATATTAGACTAGACATTCTTCAAGACTCGAGTATTCAGCTTTAAGTGAGATTTAAAGGCTTAATTGGGGTAATTAGGCAAGTAATTGGACAACAGTGGTTTGTTCTGTAGACTATGGCCAAAACATTGTGAAGGGGGCTAATAATATTGAAATTACAAACATAAAAGCTGTTTTTATTCCAGTCAAACCAGAAGAAATAGGGCGTTCCCTGTAAAAAAGAAAATTGTAGGAAATACCCTGTAAATGTCCTTGCTCTGTTAAACATCACGTGAGAAATATACAAATAAATAATAATAAATAATACAGAGGAAAGGGAATAATTCTGCCCTCAACTGTAAATCCACTTACCCAGCGTTATTCACCACCACGTCTGAAAAACAACACAGATCATACATTTAGCATTGTGTTTGCACCCTAACTATACAACACATCTGCTGCTTCTGGAACTATGAACTCCACTCGCCCTCTATAAGGAAACTGATTATTATCAATAACTGATAGATCGATTGCTTCTGCTGTTTTCTAAAACGTCTGTTCACAATATTTCAGCTTGTTTTAAACATGTATGACTCTGGACCACAAAGATTTAGATTAACACGTCACCGAAAAGCTTAATAATAAGCGTTTCATTGATTTGGCTGTTAGAATAGGACAATATTTGGCTGAGACATAACAATATTAAAATATAGAGAAACTGAGGATTAAAGCAAATCTAAATTCTGAGAAAATCATCTTTAAAGTGGTCACATTCCTAGCAATGCATATTACTTATTATAAAATTTGGTTTTGATATATATATATATATATGGAAGGAAATTTACAAAATGTCTTTAAGGAAGATTTTCTATTAAAATTCTTTCTGATGATTTTTGTCAGCTAATAATTGTTTAGCTATTTGCACAAACATACCAGAGTGACATATGATTGGTTTTGTGGTTCAGGGTCATTGTTTAATTAGCTGAATTAATGGTGAAAAACTACATTACCCATGATGCCATGCATATAATTCACCAATCACAGTAACAGTGAGCAAAGTGTCATATTTAGCTCCGCCCACATCATTGATAAGCTGCAAATGATGCAATCAGGTTTCTCTAATCTTTCAATATACTGATATAAGTGCATATTTGGACAACATCTTTAAATATTATATTTATATTTATTAACATCTTTAAATATAAAATATAATATTTTTTTCATGAATTCAACATATTTAAATATATTATAGATCAAATTAACAGCTTTAAATGAAGCTTTATGTTTGTGTCGTTGGCAATGCTTCATGGCATTGTAGTTTGTTTTCCTCTTGCCCTGGTTTAACCAAAGCTTTAACTGGGACTTTTTAAAAGGTAAAGAATGAATGAGAGAGTCAGCTTGTGACAATTATTGCTAGAAGGGATACAGCTGCAGCCAGAAGTAAAAAAAAAATGATTTATATAATTTACTTTATATAGTTTATTAATATATTATTTACCCAACCCTCACAGTACAGTAAAAACTGTAATTATATTGAGTATTATTCATGTTATTTATTAAAATAGTCATTAAATTGTATTTTAATAATGTCTACCTCTACCTTTAATCCTCACAGTAATGTAAAAACTGTAATTATACTCAGTATTATTAATGTTATTTATTAAAATACACAATACATTGTATTTTATTAACATCTACCTCTACCCTAACCCTCACAGTAATGTAAGAATTTTAATTATTGTTGTACAATGTCACAGAAATATGGCTCTATTGGCGTGAGTATCTGCTGCATCTCTTCTAGACTTCCCAGATTCTGACTCCAGATATTACGTTATGATTATGCACGTTTATAAACTGCACCTATTCTTCCGAACGCATCCAGCGCCGTCTGGATAAGCTTCTCTCCATCCTCCACTGAATCTGAGAGATGAAGACACAGAACTCCGATCATCAGCATCATGTGAGTCATATGAACCACAGATATGATTCTCCTCGAGGAATCGATTACCATAGTTGGCCACAGCCTTCCCTCCTGCAGCTCTGATCTCCTCCACCACTTTATCAGCAGCCGCTGAGCTCTTGCCTCCACCTTTAATATCTCCACCCAGATCATTGACTGCCAACAGACAACACAACACACAGATTTAGAGAATGAATCGTGAGCGGCGACTCATTTGAAGTGAATCAAATAGCGACTCGGTCACCGATGACAGCGGCTCCTCTCTGCCCGAACGCCAGCGCGTATTCCCTGCCCAAACCTGCACACAAACACACACACTTATAACACGATCAGCATCAGAGTGTGTTAAACACACACCATGTCTTATATAAGCAGAAGCACGAGAATGATTCATATCAGCCTTATCTCTGAACTTTGATCCCCACAGAAAAGCTGCTTCAGTGGCTAAAACTGCTCTGTAAATGACTCAAACAGGCCTTTAATGTTGAATACGCCAACCACAAATGATGCATTTATAAATATTAAGCAGTGTATTAATCATGCATCTGCATTAACTCTTAAAACTGAGATGATAATGCAGAAGTTTGAGGTGTATTATTATTATTGTTCTCCATAATAAACCCTGCTCAGAGCGATGCATTAATATCCACTGCATGAACACTGTCAGTGTGTGCACTAATAAACACACATAACTCTATTCATAAACAATAACACGCCGTAATGTTTGCGGAGAAGCATGAGTTCGGTGATGAAGAACTGACCTCCGCCTGCTCCGGTCACCAGCACCACCTTGCCGTCGAATCTCAAAGGCACAGACATGATGAGATGACAGTGAAATTAATGATTATGAGTGAAATGTGTTCGCAGGACCGCTCGGTGTCAAACTGTGCTGCGAAAGAAACACTCAGCCGTGACTTTTGGCCCACTTCCGCGAATGGCGCGCTGACGTCACCGAGCAGCAGCCAATCAGAGGCGCGCGTCTTCACCCCACCGAACAACAGCAGCATCGAAGTCTCCTTTACATGTGTTCCAGCAGTGTGTGTTACTCATGCACACATCTAATATATCTCTTAAAGCTAAAACAGATATAACATATCATGCTTAGATCGTGCTGCTGTTTTACATTGTCAGTGTGTAATATGTTTAGTGAAATCTGCTGTTGAAACAAAATATTTTTTACGATTAAATTCAACAATAATCTATTTAGTCATATTTTACAGCGCATTGATTAAATAAATACATTAAAAATGCTAACTGTGTGTAAAAATTAAAATCAAGTTTATTATGAATAATCAAATACGACAATAAAATCACAGGTCAAATTGAACTTTTTATATTTTATTATTAAAGTAAATTATGTGTATGAATTTTACTTTATTTTTGCATTAAAATGATATATTACAGCAACAATATTGGTATTTTTGTTATCATTTCATTATATTATAAACAATTACAACTAGAACAATTAAAGTGATTTAAATAAAACATTGTTAGACATAATAATAATAATAATTCCTTACATTTATATAGCGCTTTTCTAGGCACTCAAAGCACTTTACACAAAGGGGAGAATCTCCTCATCCAGCACCAGTGTGCAGCGTCCATCTGGATGACGTGATGGCAGCCATTTCGCTCCAGACCGCACACCACACACCTGCTGATTGGTGAAGAGGAGACAGAGTGATGAAGCCAATTATGATATGGGGAGGGTTAGGAGGCCATGATGGACAGAGGCCAGGATGCCGGGGGGGAAACCCCCTACTCTTTATCCAAGGATTATTAATGAGCACAGAGAGTCAGGACCTCGGTTTAACGTCTCATCCGAAAGACACCGAGCTCACTATAGAGTCCCCGTCACTATACAGGGGCGTTAGGACCCACACAGGCTGAGCGCCCCCTGCTGACCTCACTAACACCACTTCCGGCAGCATCCTAGCTTTCATTATATTTGGTCTCCCATCCAGGTACTGACCGGGCACGGCCCTGCTTAGCTTCAGTGGGCAACCAGAGAGCTAGCAGCCAGCGCTGTTATTACATATTAATATATCTAGTGTCGTTATGGGCTGCGTTTCCCAAACAACAACGTAACTTGCGGCTGAACTATCATAGCACGATGCATCGTTTGTGAAAAGAGTGATGTAGTGACGAGTGTTTCCCAAAACCCCTAGTTTCTCTGTGGCAGATCCATCGCTTGAACCACATTATAATGTATAACGCCAATAATGATGCTCTAAACGGGTGGAGGACCAGCTTCTGTACAGAAGAACCTCATCATTTATTTGTGCAGATGATATTGATTTACACACACACACATTTAAAATACAATTAATATTAGTTTTGGTAAAAGCATGCACTCGCTCTCCATATTAACTGTAAACAGCACATACAGGGCCTGTGTTTCCTTTACTAATATCATTAAGAATCTTCCATTTTCTACTCTACATTATCATAAAATCTCTTACAGAAGCTAGCATGCCTTCTAATCTCATATACAAATCATATAATTAAATAAATAATGAGGCGATTTATTAAGAAATGACATTTAATATTTATTATTTATTGGGAAATGAAAAAAATCCCACTTTAATAATAATATTAATGATGATGATCATTATTAGGCAGGATATTGTTATTTTATTTTATTTTTTGAAAAGTCTACTTTTACAGTTTAACACATGTAAACACTGCAGAAATGTTCTAACAGCAGGCCCACGTCATATCCAGTACAGATACTTGATAAATAACTCACTATACATTAAAGCATTAGCGTATGCTGTGTGTTTGTTTTAATAAGCTTTGGAGACGTAACATAACCTCCGCTTTTAAAAAACAGGTCAGCTATAGCTTTCGTCATGAGGCTGTGTTCAAAATGACATCAGTGTTTTTAAAGTGCACTGCGAAGAAAGCGCAATTATTACATGAAGATCGCTAAAACTGAACTGTAGAAACACTTTGAATGCAAATTACAGCTGAGAGAGACGAGCTTAATGCGTTATCTTAAATGTTTAAATGTCAGAATGTTGTAAATGAATAGGGCATAGGGGGGATAACTGGGAATAGAACACAGCCAGGAACTATGTTTCTAACTACAGCTCCAGAGGTGTAGTTGCAAGTGCACGAGTTTGCGATGCAGTTTGCGAACGTTCGCTGGAATGACGGATTTGGGAAATGCCAAGTCAAAAAGCTATGTTTGTAATGATGCAACTTGCGACCTTAGTTGGTTAATGATGGTTTTCGGAAACGCACCCCTTGATTGGATGTCATACTACAAAACTCCGCCCTCTAAGGACATTTCAGTCAATCCAAAGCCGCATAGACCAGAAATGATAGAGTGTGGTAAACAGTGTGTCTGGTTGGTTAAAATGCACACGTTGGGGTTCAGTAAGATAGTAAAGCAGAATTTTTAAAGGCTAATTTAGATTCATTTTCACGAGCACAACATCAGTCTGAAATCGCATTTAACCAAGTAATGTTATGACTTCAAAACAACATTAGCGCTATGTAACTGACCGTGAACAGTGCTGCTGGCTGCTACTATGATCCCATCTTTTAGAACATTTTCTGAAATTATATTAAGAAGGGATCCGTCCATGAGTGAATATACAATCAACTTTACCCTAATGTCAGTCATCCGTGATTTAACTGACCTCAGAACAGTGCTGTCGGTGTGAGGAACGGCTGAACGCTAGTCTCCAGGATTCAGCTGATCTCAGAACAGCGCTCTTTTGAAATATAAAAGCTGTGCTTCTCCCAAGAATCATCATTCAGCTGATCTCAGAACAGTGTTTTCGGTGTGAGTAACAGATACGCACAGGCCTCCTCCAGAATTCAGCTGATCTCAGAACAGTGTTTTCGGTGTGATTAACAGATATGCGCTGGCCTCCTCCAGAATTCAGCTGATCTCAGAACAGTGTTTTCGGTGTGAGTGTTGAGCGCTGGTCTCCTCCAGAATTCAGCTGATCTCAGAACAGTGTTTTCGGTGTGATTAACAGATATGCGCTGGCCTCCTCCAGAATTCAGCTGATCTCAGAACAGTGTTTTCGGTGTGAGTGTTGAGCGCTGGTCTCCTCAAGATCCAGCTGATCTCAGAACAGTGTTTTTGGTTTAAGTAACAGATACGCGCTGGCCTCCTCCAGAATCCAGCTGATCTCAGAACAGTGTTTTCGGTGTGAGTGTTGAGCGCTGGTCTCCTCCAGAATTCAGCTGATCTCAGAACAGTGTTTTCGGTGTGAGTAACAGATACGCGCTGGCCTCCTCCAGAATTCAGCTGATCTCAGAACAGTGTTTTCGGTGTGAGTGTTGAGCGCTGGTCTCCTCAAGATCCAGCTGATCTCAGAACAGTGTTTTCGGTGTGAGTAACAGATACGCGCTGGCCTCCTCCAGAATTCAGCTGATCTCAGAACAGTGTTTTCGGTTGGGATTGAGCGCTGCTCTCCTCCAGGACTCGGCAGCAGCATCAGTGTGTGTGTCGGCGCTGCGCATGCGCGAGTTCACCGGGACGCACTGCTCGAGATTCTTCTGCATCTGCGAGGAAACATGCGAAGACTGTTTTTATTGCTATCATGTGCGATGCCCGCGAGGAAACGCGCCGCTCGCCCGTGACCCGCCCGGCCGCTTCGGAGGATGTCCAGCAGCGCGGCGGAACCGGACGCAGGCGTGAGTAAAGTTAAAGTGAAGCGGCAGATCAGGAGCATCGTGGAGGATCTGGAGAACATCTTAGGAGACCTGAAGGATGTGGCGAAGGAGCTGAAAGAGGTGAGTGTGATGACGAAGAAGATGATGATGATGATGAAGGTCTGCTACAGGCATCTGGTGCTCAGCTCCTTCGAGGAGGCCTCAGTAAACATGACATGTACGAGCATCAGGCTCCTTCGAGCGAGTCGCGGTCAAAGATTCGACTCTTCTGATTCTGACAGCCGTCACTCATCCGTGCGTTCTTTCATTCACACACACACACGTGAGACCAGACTCACACCATAACACACACACACACACGTATATAACACAGTATATCACATTCACAGAACGTTCTCCTGTTCTTTATTAAACATTTATACGCTAAAGAAGTCATCATGAGAGAGTGAACATGATGTTCAGAGACTGTTCCAAAGCAGATTCACAGTAAATCATCAGGCTAATGTTTTAATATCTTCATATCATGCTGTTCTGCTCATTACACAAGAGCTTTGTGATAATAATAGTGTCATATTTCGAGAGATTCGTGATTATAGTACAGTATGAGCGTGCAGTATGTGTGCAGACACAGCTGGACCTACTTATATATATATATTGTCAATGATTATTGCAGATCATTTATTAGTCTATTATATTATTATTTATAATAATTATTAGTCTATCAGATCAAGCAGTCATGTTTTTTCACTATTTATTTGTAATTGTAAAATACTAGTAATGTTCAGAAGTAAATGTGTGTGTTTAGAGTTATTAATTTGTTGTGTGCTGGTGATTTGGAGGATTGCATGTGTTCTGCACACTGTGAATGACTGTAGGGCAGTATAGTGGAAACACACACACACACACACACACACACACACACGCACGTTAATTCTCCAGCGTCTGTGCTGTACTGTTAATAAATGTATTATGGCAGTGCGCAATGATTCGCTCATTTGTAAGTCACCTTGGATGAAGTGGAAACACTTGCTGCTTTGTGTCCTTCACTGAACATCGGAGGTCATCCATGACTTCAGCCGCACTTATGAGTGTCCTGGACACACTAAAGTTATTGATTTGATCTATTTCTGCTGTTATATAACAAATCACGTCTCTTGAGCAGCAGGTTTGTTTATCTGAAGCGCAGGTCACCTTCACCTTTTTATTTCTCTGTACAGTACAGGCTGATTTAAAAACACTACAGTAATACACAGTGTCAGTAAGGGATATCGGGAAATATGAATATTGCAATAATTTGCATTTCTGCAATATATTTTGTGATAAATGCAAATTCAGCAGATGACTTGAATAGCTTTTTATTTCTGGAAAGAGTTTTGAATTTTAGATTGATTAGGATTATATTTTGATGGTCCAGTTGAGTATTAGTAGTCTGTCTGCTTAATAAACAGCTGATGTCAGAATTATTTGCCCCCTTTGAATTTTTTAAAATGTTTTAAATATTTTCCAAATGATGTTGAACAGATTGAGGAAATGTTCACAGTGTGTCTGATAATATTTTTTCTTCTAGAGAAAGTTTTATTTGTTTTATTTCGGGTAGAATAAAAGCAGTTATTAATTTTTTAAACAGCATTTTAAGGTCAATATTATTAACCCCTTTAAGCTGTATTTGTTTTGGATAGTCTACAGAACACACCATCATTATACAATAACTTGCCTAATTACCCTAACCTGCCTAGTTCACCTTATTAACCCTAGTGAAGCCTTTACATGTCACTTTAAGCTGTATAGAAGTGTCTTGAAGAATATCTAGTCTAATATTATTTACTGTCATCATGACAAAGAGGAAATAAATCAGTTATTAGAGATGAATTATTATATGCTTAATTATATTAATCACAAATCTAAAAACATGCTAATGATAAACTTATTGATAAACAAATGATAACCTATAGTCATCACTGGACATTGCACATGCTACGGTGTGACTAATGCAGATGCAAACTTCATGAGATATGAGACGGACTCGATAATCTAAATAAATGTTAATCTAGAAACCATTCAGATCAGCTCATCTCCAACCCTGTCCTGAAGCATCGGTGCAGTCAAATTAATAACACTGCATATTGTATGTGGGTCAAGCATGAGGAGGGTTTTTACGCATCAAAACATTACGAGTGCTTTTTCTGCCGCACATTAGATTGCATCCTTATCTCTACTTCATGAGAAAAAATAATGACTTTGATTAATATTTCTTTGTGACTGTTATAAGGTTTAATGTCAGTAAGTGTAGCGATGGTTTTAATGTCTAAAACTCTTCATATCAAGAATTAAAAGTTGTAGAAATAGAAAAGATTTAAGAATCAAAGTTTGACCCCAAAATACTTGACATTTAAACTATTGGACTTCTTAAATTAGACACTACTTGTCTGTTTATATAAGATAATTTTAGTTCAATTAATTTGATGCAGATGCCAAAATGTGACGTCACTTATTTATTTTGATTAGACACGCTGTTGATTTGAATAGAACCATTATTTATCAGCCAATAATCAAGCTAAAACTATCATTCATTCATTCATTCATTCATTTTCTTTTCGGCTTAGTCCCTTTATTAATCCCGGGTCGCCACAGTGGAATGAACCGCCAACTTATCCAGCATATGTTTTACGCAGCGGATGTCCTTCCAGCTGCAACCCATCACTGGGAAACATCCATACACACTCATTCACACTCATACACTACCGACAGTTTAGCTCACCCAATTCCCCTATAGCGCATGTGTTTGGACTGTGGGGGAAACCGGAACACCCGAAGGAAACCCACGCCAACACGGGGAGAACATGCAAACTCCACACAGAAACACCAACTGACCCAGCCGAGACTCAAACCAGCGACTTTCTTGCTTTGAGGCATCATCACTACCTACTGCGCCACTGCGTCACACTAAAATCATCACTTCAGTTATTGTTAAGAGTCAAAAGTTATAAAAATGAGATATATTAATGTTAGATATAATATATTATTGTTTCAGTTATTAATATTCTGATGACCAGCTGATAGTTTACTCATTAACATTATTCAATGTCAAATAATGAAATATTCAGAAGATGTGAGGTCTTGGTAATTGTTAAATAGATTCTGTTTATGTTTACTGAAAACAAGACATCATCTAGTAAACCTTAATGCGTCTGTTTTTGATCTATTTTAAAATAGAGATCTACTTTACTGACAAGAGTACTGTAATCGGCCTGTAGGCATGGGCTGGTATAAGATTCTGATGGTATGATGACCTTGGATAAAAATATTATGGTTTCACGGTATTGTGATTGCTGCTCCAAATTAAGTTCTTTTTAAATGTCTGGGTAAAAAACAACTTTTTTTCCTCCTGTTGAACACAAAGGGCCCTATCATACTCCCGGCGCAGTGTGGCGCAAGGCACGACGCAAAAGTTGTTTGCTAGTTTCAGCTTGGCGCAAGAGTGGTTTTGAGGCGTTGCGCTACACTGTTTAAATAGCAGATGCATTTGCGCTCATATGTGCGCCCATAGGTGTTCTGGTCTAAAAAGGGAGGCGTTCTGAGGCGCACTGCTGGCGCGGTGCTGTTTTGAGAAACTATAATAGATTTTTCATTACACCAAAACAAAGCCGGTCTAAACTCCAGTGCAGAGTTGCGCCTCGCTTACACACTGCTTAACATAAGATGTAGAGCAATACGCAAATATCTTTACATATGATGAAGAATTTAAATATTAAGGATATAAATAGGATATAAATATAAAGGATTAAAATATTACAAAACACATTATTTTCTAGCCTACATAAATATAAACACCACTGCCTTCATGTCTTCTTCATCTCGGGAGGCTTTTTCAGTTCATTCATAACAATGTGCTTCTGTATAATGTTATTATTATCAGCAGTATTATTTATTATCTGCATATTTATATTTGTTTTATTAAAAACAAGCTTAGATTTGTCCACCTGTCAGGTTTTAGACTATATGGGGCGCAGCATGTGTTTTAGGATATAACTCAGTATTTTAAACACACTTGGTTATTATTGTTCATTTATTCCTCTGCTGGAGATTAGAACTGAATTCAGAAATAGTTTTGAAACAAATCTTTGCGCTTAACAAATTAAATTAATTATTTATAGGCTAATTGATGTCTGTGCGTAAAGGTTTCCCTATCCACGAGAGCGAAAGAGAAAGTAGAGTAGCTGCAGATGCTCTGTTTAACTGTTTTCTCGCTAGTGAAATGCTCAGTTTCTCCACTTACAAAGTCGTCATGTAAATAGCAAATGCGCTTATGGTGCGATGCCACTGACTCTTAAAGGGAATGGGAGATGAGACTCCGACTGGTTTATTCTGAAAACACACCTATAACTCAGTAAGAGAATAAACTCAACCCTTTTAGACCATGCGCCACGGCGCAAAGCGGATTTTTCCGTCACGCCCTGAAAGCGTTTGCGCCCTGTGCTTTGCATTTTGCGCTTGGACCGTCAAAATAGAGCCCAATATGTTTTATATAGTAAGAAACATTTAAAGTGTTTTGGACCAGTAGCTTTGGATGTGGAGGTTCCTTAACTGCTTGATGTACTGTTGCCCTGAAAAACTAAATAAAATGGTTGCGAAAAACGTGTTAAAAAAATAATAATAAAAAATCTCTACCTGAGGTATGTATAACAGAAAGGTTTGGCGGTTAGAAAAAGGATGCAAGACATTAAAAAATTCCAAACCGTGGTATACCTTGAAACCGGTTATCATCCCATGTCTACAGCCAGTATTTTTTATTTATTTAAACAGGTCTTCTAAAGCAGGGGTTCCCAAACTTTTCAGCCCGCGACCCCCAAAATGACAATACCAGTGACTCGTGACCCCCAATATCCTCTGAGGTGGTGGTTATAAATACAGAAACCTTGTATGCAATGACGCGCACAAACACACCAATAGACCCAAGTCTATTCTTTGTTTTTTTTTTAATGTATGGCAGTGTTGTAAATGGGCTAGAAAGTTTAACCTGGTGTTACAAAATCTGCTGCATCTGACAGTATTGCTGTGTCTTTAGTATAATGTAATTACCCGAGAAGTCGCAATCCAATAGAACTAGTAACTATAAGCTACTATAGTAACTATATAGTTTATAGTAACTATAAACGACTATTTTTTTCTCTTCAGTAGGTTATTGATAAAATACAGTAAGTTTTAAGGTTTAATAAAAATTAATTGATTTTTGAAAATCACCAGGCGACCCCCCTTCATTGTCCCGCGACCCCTCGGGGGGTCCCGACCCCCACTTTGAGAACCTCTGTTCTAAAACACCCCTATTGATTCGTCTCACACTTCTCACACACTGAATAAATACTTTTCATACTCAAAAACTCATTTCTAGTCCAAAAACTCTTAAATCAAGACGTGTTTTCTAGACAGTAAAAATATAGTTTCATTTCCGAAACAAGTCATATTTCTTTGGTTTCTCCTCAAACTAAAAACAAGGTTATTTCACACACACCACTGGCAGAATATTCAGCTTTAAGTTTCTGAAAACAAAACATTTTAAGATTAACATTGATTTTCTTTCTGTATTTTTTGTTTTTGCGTGTATGCTAAAAGTGTTATAAAAATATTAAATAGATATTAATGAAATGTATAACTCTTTTAAAAACGAATTATTGCTGGCCCAACATTATATTGATAGATCAATTCTGTGCTCAATATGACTTTGATTGACATTCTGCCCCCATCAGAAGCGGAAAGCCCCGCCCACTAGAGCCAATCTCTCCATCTCATTAGCATAAACAGCAGGCCTGAGTGAGAAGCAGCCGTCTGTCCATTCGCCATTAGAGTGTTTGAGCTGCTGAAGATGATGTCAGCATAGACTAAGAGGATTATAGATGTGGAGCTCTAGATGAACAGCGACAGGAGCCACATAGACTGACACTGGAGCACAACAGATCCCATTTAAATAAGAGAAGCATTTCCTTCAGGGCCTTATTTTCCTCCATCACTCTTCTTCTTCTCTGTTTGTGTTTGTCAGGTGGTTCAGGAGATCGACTGTCTGACGTCTGATCTTCATCTGGAAGAGGAGCAGACGGACAGCTCCAAGACAGACACGCTCAACAGCAGCTCCAGCAGCACCACCACCACCACCACGGCTTCCAGCATCAAGATCTACCCCGAGGAGACGCTGTTCAGACCCACGTCGCTGCCTCCATCAGTGCTGACCGTCCTGAAGAGACCCAACCCTCCACCGCCTCCACCCCGCAGCGCTCCATCTCGATCCGAGGAGGTGAACGGAGCGCTGGTGCTCAGCCGTGAGAAGGGTCACACCGGCCGATGTCCTCAGACCACACGGGAGCGCGTGCGGTTCAGCGAGAAGGTCCAGTATCACGGCTACTGCCCCGACTGTGACCTGCAGTACGACATGAACAGCACGGATTTGCACTTACACACCGAGCTGCTGGATAACAAGCCCAGTCCAGTCCATCAGTGCTCAGAGAATGGCGGACTCGCGTTTTCCTCGCAAAAACCCCAGAAGACCATTCTACGCAAGTCCACCAGTACGACCGTTTGATGAGGACTGAACTGCTTTTGTACTTTATAGTTTCCTTTTGTTTGGAGCACTGCATCCTGACCAGGAGGACGAACACTGATGCATCTCTGGAGATGTCGAGCGGTAAGAGTTGACGTCCATTATCATTCATTCATTTCCCGCTTAGTCCCTGTATTCATCGCCATGAACCGCCAACTTATTCAGCATGTGTTACACGATGATGCCCTTCCAGCTGCAACCCAGTATTAGGGAAACACCCATACACACTCATTCACTACCCAGATAGCATACGAATGTGGGCCACTTTTGGCTGTTATGCGGCACTGCTGGTCTTCCTTCAGCCCAGACGAAATGAATGTGAGCCTGAAGTGGCCCACCTGTATAATGGTAAAGGGGGGGCAAAGATTCAAATCCATATATGAGCCATTTAAGGCAAAGATTCGGCACTTATGGCAAAACATAATCTAAATGAGAGGCTAATGTGACCCATGTGGAAAATGATCAATTTGGCCCAAATGATGGAGGACAGATGCGGGCCACAGTTGGCAAAATAGTAGCATATTCATTTAAGATTAATCTGGGTCTAAACCTAAAGTGGCTCACACGTGTAGGTGCAAATGTGGCCCAGTTATCTTAAGACATATGTGGGCCACTTTTGGCAAATATTCAGCACAGTAAGCTCTGGCTAATGTGCGTTTGAGCCTAAAGTGGCCCAGAGAAGATTTGGCAAATGTGGCCCAGTTATCCTAAAACAAATGTGATCCAATTTTGGCGAATATTCGGCACAGTAAGCTCTGACTACTATTGCTGTGAGCCTCATGTGGCCCAGAGAAAATATGGCAAATGTGGCCCAGTTATCCTAAAAAAAATGTGGGCCACTTTTGGCACATTTGGCACAGTTAGCTCTTGTGTTTATATCACTCCAATACGACTGTTGACGCACTAAACTACACACAGCTCTGTTCAAACAGCTTCCAAACGTTGATTTTGCATCATAGGTGCCCTTTAAGCCAGTGTTTCTCAACTGGTGGGACGGGTCGCGGGAACATTTTCAGTGGGTCGCAGAGTGTGTGGTCAAAAAACCAACAAAAGTTACATTTTTAACTAATTTTGACTTTTATTTTGAAATGCGTGCACGACAACCCTACCGTTTGACATGAAATTTCATTTAATTATAGCAACAAATCTGTCAAAGCGCAAGTACAACCTTGAATATGTAAATTATGGATATATATATTGACGACAAAAAAGACTTAAAGCCTCAGTGTGTCATAAGTAGTGAGGTGGTCTCACAAGAGAGCATGAAACCTTCTGAATTACACATTTAGAAACCAGACAACATGTTTTATTAACAGCTCAGTTTAGTTCATGGTAACTGAACCTTTCCTTACCCTAACCACTGTTTATACAGTAATTGTTGTTTTTACTTTGTAATATTTCTATAATTTGATACATTTTGTTAAATGACAGAGATAAACTATAGTTTAATTGTAGGTCTTGGTGATTTTCTTATGATTTATCTGTCACTACTTGTGTATGTTAACAAATAAATACAAATTCATTCATTCATTCATTTTCTTTTCAGCTTAGTCCCTTTATTAATCCGGGGTCGCCACAGCAGAATGAACCGCCAACTTATCCAGCAATTTTTTTCACAGCGGATGTTCTTCCAACCGCAACCCACACATTCACATACACACTTATACACAACGGACAATTTAGCCCACCCAATTCACCTGTACCACATGTGTTTGGACTGTGGGGGAAACCGGAGCACCTGGAGGAAACCCACATGAACTCCACACAGAAACGCCAACTGAGCAGAGGCTCAAACCAGCGACCTTCTTGCTGTGAGGCAACAGCACTACCTACTGCGCCACTGCGTCACTCTACAAATGAATTATAATTCCTAAAATTGTATTATAGTTCCTTAAAGTTTTGATTGCGGCTTGATGACCATGTAAAAATGTGGGTCCCATGGAAAACCCAGTTGAGAAGCCCTGCTTTAAGAAACTTTAAAAAAGAAAGTTGTTGACTTTAATAAATTGCTTTCATTTGTCCTTGGATAAAACTTTCCATTAATACATGCTAAATTTAAAAAAGCATCAGTAGCACTTATTTTAAAGGGATAGTTCACCCAAAAATGAAAATTGTCATAATTTTCCCCCTTCATCTGTTTCAAACCTTTGAGTTTTGAAGTAGTTTGAAGAAAGCTGGAAACCTGTAACCATTGACTTCCACAGTGTTTGTTTTTCCTACAAGTCAGCGGTCAGTCAGCTTTCTTTAAAATATCTCGTTTAGAATTCAGTATAATAAAGAAACTAATTAAGGTTTTGGGTGGCATGGTGGTGCAGTGGGTAGCACGATCACCTCACAGCTAGAAGATCGCTGGTTTGAGTCTCGGCTGGGTCAGTTGGTGTTTCTGTGTGGAGTTTGCATGTTCTCCCCGTGTTGGCGTGGGTTTCCTCCGGGTGCTCCGGTTTCCACAGTCCAAACACATGCGCTATAGGGGAACTGATCAACTACACTGGCTGTAGTGTATGAGTGTTTGTGTGAATGTGAGTGTGTATGGGTGTTTCCCAATACTGGGTTGCAGCTGGAGGGCATCCGCTGCGTAAAGCAAATACTGGAATAGTTGGCGGTTCATTCCGCTATGTTGACCCTTGATAATTAAGGGACTATGCCATGAAAATGAATGAATGAGTAATAATAAACCTAACAAGCATCCCTAACCAGATAGTAAGTACATGAATATTATTACAAAGTAGTGAAGTGAACATTTACACTAACAAGGAGACCTTAAAATAAACTCAGAGCAAACATTCACTGTCAGATTTACAAGCCAGTCTGTTATTGGTTCAGCCCTAGTAACCGTTGCCATGTGAGATGATCAGACATCACATCGTTCTGAAAGTCCACCTGTGTCTGTGAAATGAGTTTGGGAGTTGATGAGGTGAGGTCAGGTATATATGAACATTCATTAGACACACTTCTCTATAGTAAACAGAAGTATAGTCATCGAGTATCAGTCATTATATAAACACATCCAGATGTAATCATAGATGGATAAAGAAACAGATGACGTGTATGAAGATGTGTATGTCATCGTGATGGAAATCTACGACAGAGTGACAGGAGTGTGTGTGTGTGTGTGTGTGTGTGTGGGGATCTGTATGTGAAAGCTGGTGTTTGACTGTGAGGAAAGACATCTGCAAGCATGAACGCGGCTCTGAAAGGCAGAGCGAGTGTTTCAGAGAGCTTCATGCAGATCTGGAGGAGGACAGAATCAATATTCCTCATGAGTGTCTCCTACACAGCAGTATCTCATTTCACATCCACACACACTGAGCCACAGCTTCATGTCTGTCTGTCTGTCTGTCTGTCTGTCTGTTTGTTCTTCTGTCTGTCCTGTCTGTCTGGTCTCCTGTGTTCCTCTTGGTTCTGCAGGTCTCATGCTCTGATCATCTCCATCTATCTGTCTGTCTCTCTATCTGTCCATCTCTCCAGCTGTCTGTCTGTCTCTGCGTCTTTCTGTCTGTCTCTCTGTCTGTCTGTCTGTC
>NC_141028.1:447500-522500 GCF_052040795.2 Danio rerio
GTTTATCATTTACAGTTTTTCCTAGAGTATTTTTTGGTTCTATTTTTTGGATGGAATAAATATATATATGTATACATGAGCAATATCACTCAATATAATATGGCTGTATATCAGCACTGGTGTATATGAGCACTGCGTTGGCTCTTAGTGTCCCACCAGTGCTGATATACAGCCATATTGCACTGCTACTCATGTGATATTGCATTTATACAACAGTTCAACAGCATAATCGTGTATATAAAAAAGAAAATCAAACACAGCGAGGCTATAAACCCTTTTGTATGAGGAACTACTTTCTTCCGCCGTTTATTCACATCTGCAGCTGACGTCAGAACAGCAGAAACCGCTGCTACTTCACCTACGCCATCTTATTTAATAATTATCCTTCATCTTAGTTCCTTATTTATCAGGGGTTGCCACAGCGGAATGAACCACCACCTATTCCAGCATGTGTTTTACACAGCTGATGCCCTTCCAGCTGCAACCCACTAATGAGAAACACCCATACACACTCTTCCACACACACTTATACACTATGGCCAATTTACAATTGATATTTATTACAGATTTACATCAGATTTGAGAACCAGACTGAACTGTTGTATAAGTATAGATATATAAACAAATCACTGTTGTCCAAATGACTTGCTTAATTACCCTAACTTTACCCTAATTACCCTAGTGAAGCCTTTACATGTCACTTTAAGCTGAATATGAATATCTGTGAATTAGTGTGTATGGGTGTTTCCCAGTGTTGGGTTGCAGCTTGAAGGGTATCCGCTGCATTAAACATATGCTGGAATAGTTGGTGGTTCATTCCACTGTGGAGACACCTGATTAATAAAGGGACTAAGCCGAAAAGAAAATGAATGAATGAACCGTGTGTGTGTGTGTGTGTGTGTATGAAAGTATTTGATTGAAAAGTGTGTGAGCTATTGCGTATGTAAGTGTGAGTGTGTATGTGTGTATCTGTGTGTGTGATCATGTCTGTGTGTGTGTATTGTGTGTGTGTGAAAGTGAATGAAAAGTAATAGTGTGTATATAAGTATGTGTGTGTGTTGTTTGTGTGATCATGTTGGTGAGTGTGTGTTTATTTTGTGTGTTAGTGTAAAACTGTGAATGAGAGTGTGTGTGTGTGTGTGTGTGTGTGTGTGTGTGTGTGTGTGTGTGAGAGAATGTGTATATGAGTGTAAGTGTGTCTATGTCAGTGTGTGTGTGTGTTTGAGCATGTCTGTGTAAGAGTGTGTGTATATTTGTGTAATGGGTGAGGGTGTGTGTGTATATGAGTGAGTGTGAGCAAGAATGTGTGTGTGTGTGTGTGTGTCTGTATAAAAGAAAGTGATTGAAAAGTGTGTGAGCTATTGCGTATGTAAGTGTGAGTGTGTATGTGTGTATCTGTGTGTGTGATCATGTCTGTGTGTGTGTGTGTGTGTGTGTGTGAAAGTGAATGAAACGTAATAGTGTGTATATAAGTATGTGTGTGTGATCATGTTGGTGAGTGTGTGTTTTTTTTGTGTGTTTGTGTTAAACTGTGAATGAGAGAGAGTGTGTGTGTGTATGTATGTATGTATGTGTGTGTGTGTGTGTGTGTGTGTGTGTATGTGTGTGTGTGTGTGAGAGAGAGAGAGAGAGCATGTGTATGAGTGTGTGTCTATGTCAGTGTGTGTGTGTGTTTGAGCATGTCTATGTAAGAGTGTGTGTATATTTGTGTCATGGGTGAGGGTGTGTGTGTATATGAGTGAGTGTGTGAGCAAGAATGTGTGTGTGTGTTGCTGGTTTTCATCATGTTCTGAGCACCAATGTGTCCAGCAGCAGCAGTAAATGTTGATGTTGTGTGTTGGTTGATTTGGTCTCCACGAGGAAAAGAGCTGATCAGTCAGACAGAGTGAAGGAGTGTGTGTGTGTGTGTGTGTGTGTGTGTGTGTGTGTGTGTGTGTGTGTGTGAGGGTTTGCTGGTGAATTCTCCGTGTGTTTAATACGTCCTGTGTGTGTCTAGTAGCAGTTTCCCCTGCGGAGCGTCGGCTCATTATAAAGCAGATTAAAGTGTTGAGATCAGCGTCTCGCATCTGCTTCTCGTTCACTTCTGAACCTGCAGAGTTTATACACACAGGTAAACACTCTCACTTTGATCCTCACACACCGCTGCAGACGCCACTCGCTTTCCCCTGAGCTGAGCAAAACATGGAGCCTGTGTGTGTGTGTGTGTCTCACAAGATGACTTTAGCCGGCACGGTGGCGCAATGGTTAACACTGTAGCCTTACAATAAGAAGGTCTCTGGTTCGAGTCCTGGCTGGGTCAGTTGGTGTTTGTGTGGAGTTTGCATGTTCTCCCCGTGTTGGCGTGGGTTTCCTCCGGGTGCTCCGGTTTCCCCCACAGTCCAAACACATGCGCTATAGGGGGACTGATCAACTACACTGACCTTAGTGTATGAGTGCATATGCTGGAATAGTTGGCGGTTCATTCCACTGTGGTGACCCCTGATGAATAAAGGGACTAAGAAGAAGGAAAATTAATGAATGATAGAATTCATAATTGATTGGGATCATAAAACCACAGCCACATCACCCTGCAGACCCACACCGGTCCCTCACTGACGCTAAGCAGGGCTGAGGCTGGTCAGTGTCTGGATGGGAGAGCACATGGGAACACTAGGCTGCTGTTGGCAGTGGTGTCAGAGAGGCCAGCAGGGGGCGCTCAACCTGCTTTCAGTGTGAGTCCTTATGCCCCAGTATAGTGAATTGGACTCTATACTGTCAGTGAGCGCCGTCTTTCAGATGAGATGTTAAACCGAGCTCCTGCCTCTCTGTGCTCATTAATAACCCCATGGCACTTCTGGTAAAGAGTAGGGGTGTAACCCCATCATGCCCTCCCAGTCATCCCCATCCACTGATTGGCTCCATCACCGTCTCTCCACTCCACCTATAGCTGCTGTGTGGTGAAGCTCTGGCGCTGCTGTCCTGTGGCTACCGGAGCATCATCAGGTGGTGTGTGGAGAGACCCCCCTCATGATGGTGAAGCTGCGCTGTATAAATACACATCACAATACAATAACACATTTAAAATAATCTCGTGAATCAGACGTTTTAACCCACACAATGCACTTTAGGCTGAATCCCCTCCACAATACCAATAACACACTAATGACCGGCTGAAGCAGGTGTAGCGTGACGGGTGTTTTATAGGACTCCACTGCGCAGAGGTCAGTGCTTATAAACACGAGTGCTCTGGTTTCACTGCTGTTCTGAGGTCAGCACAATCTGGACAAAAACACTCCAAGCCCAAACCACCGTTCCACAAATTCAATAAAAACACACAGACATCACATTCTGCTCCGAAAATACTGCGAGCAGAGGCTCGACAACAGCAACACCATACACTCACGCTCATTTGCTGGAGCTCTCTGAGGAAAAACACTCAGAAGTGTCAGAGTTGTGTCAAAACTGTGCAGATAAACAACTATGATTTCCTTTTGTTGACTCCTTAAAGCAAAATAAACGAGAATAAGACTAGTTGAAATTAGCATTTCAGTTCAAATTGTTATAATGTTGGCTGACATGGTCAGTGGTTAGCACTATGGTCTTATAGTAAGAAGGTCACAGGTTCAAGTCCCAACTGGGTCAGTGTGGAGTTTGCATGTTCTCCCCGTGTTGGCATGGGTTTCCTTTGGGTGCTCCGGTTTGGCCGTAGTGTATGAGTGTGTGTGTGTGTGTATGGGTGGTTGCCAGTACTGGGTTGCAGCTGGAAGGGCATCTGCTGCTAAAACATATGCTGTAATAGTTGGCAGTTCATTCCGCTGTGGCGACCCCTGATTAATAAAGGGAGTAAGCTGCAGGAAAGTGAATGAGCGTTATAATGTTGCTGTGATTCTGTCATTTGTTATATAATTTAGTTTTTCAGGATCTGCTGCTCCACATCCAGAGAAGTCAGCTGAGGTGGCTCGGGCGTCTGTTCGGATGCCTCCTGGACACCTACCTAGGGAGGTGTTCCAGGCATGTCCCACCAGGAGGGGGCATCGGGGAAGACCCAGGACACTCTGGAGGGACTATGTCTCTAGGCTGGCCTGGGAACACCTCGGGATCCCCCTGGAGGAGCTGGAGGAAGTGTCTGGGGAAGGGGGAAGTCTGGAGTTCTCTCCTAAGACTGCTGCCCCCGCGACCCGGCCCTGGAAAGGCGTCAGCTTTTATATGTAGCCTAGTTATTTTTCCACATGAAGTTAGACAAAATTAAAATGAAAACTGTTTGGCTGTAAGGGTCATCATCACTGTGAAGTGCCTTTGAGACCCACATTTGAAACATGAGAAAGTGCGTGTGTGTGTGTGAGAGAAAGTGTGTACGTGTGTGAGAGAGAGAGTGTGTGTGTGTGTGTGTGTGTGTGTGGTCAGCAGCTCCTCCTCCTCATCAGGTTTCTGTTCTCCTGTTCCCAGTGTATGATGGAAGGTCTCTGCATTCTTCCTTTGAGTGTGTGTGTGTGTGTGTGTGTGTGTGTGTGTGTGTGTGTGTGTGTGTGTGTGTGTGTGTGTGTGTGTGTGTGTGTGTGTGTGAGTGTGAAAGAAAGCTAGAGAGGCAGTGTGTGTGAAGCTTCAGGTCTGTTCTCAGTGTATGATGGAGCGTCCCGGTGTCCTCCCTCTGCTGCTGCTCTGTGTGTGTGTTCTCCTCCAGCCGGCTGCGTCTCAATCCTCCGCGGGCTCCAGAGCAGCAGCAGCAGCACAGCGCTCCCGCACCCGCTGGGTCACCAACGGCCGGGTGTTCCAGCTGCGCAGCCGCGGGCCACAGTATCAGCCGGCGGGCAGAGCAGAGGCAGCCCGACCAGAAGCTCCCGCAGCGGAGCAGAGGAACTCCAGCAGCAGATCTGAGGATGGCATGGTGTCCGATGACCCCTATGACCCCTACAAATCCATCAGGAACAACCCCTACAACCCATACTACAACTACTACGACTCCTACTACCGGCCCAGGCACCGCAGCACGCAGAGGCATCACGGATACGGGACCCGCTACTTCCAGAACGGTGAGAATGAAGATGATGCGTGATGTTAAAGACTACGACTTCATGATCAGCCTATATATTTATTTACATCATCCCCTGTGTGCTGTCGGGTCGCTTTCATCCACTCTGGGCTGATTTTGAGTCTTAATTTGGCCTCATCTTTCTCCTGGTTTCAGCAGATGTGATCATTTCTGCTGACTAATCTTACTTTGACTCATATTTTGGGGAAATGTTTTGGAATTGTTCAATACTCTGTTCAGACTGACTCCCCTTTGGTGATGTTAGTAGCTGTTTTCCCCATTGACCTCCATTATAATCACATTTATTGATTGTAAAGCCACGGCAGCAGATAATCCTGTGTTCTTCAGTGTTGCTGGTTTCTCTGTTGGGATGAAGAGTGTGTTATTTTAGTGCTGGAGGATATAACTCTTGAAAAGGATCTACTGTGTTGCCCTGATGAAGATGATGAGGAAGCACACATCTGTCCTGTGTTTGTGTGTGTGTGTCAGGTCTGCCGGATCTGGTGGTGGACCCTTACCTGATCCAGGTGTCCACGTATGTGCAGAGAGTGCCGATGTATAACCTGCGGTGCGCGGCGGAGGAGAATTGCCTGGCCAGGTCAGTATAGCAGCGGCGCAGCTCCTAACTTACAGCCCTGTGAGAGAATATTAGGGGTTTGGCCCCCTGCTAACATACACTAATCTATCCATTAACTGCATTATGGGATGTTGATCTCTGCTCTGTCCACTTCTGATGATGTAAACTCAGCTCTACAGTTTAACAAAGAGACTTTTACTGACATTTTAGAGGTTTGAGATGATATCAGAGACAATCTGTAGAGGAATAAGAGTGTAGAGTAAGAGTAAACGTGCTGCAGTTCATGACATGGAGTCTGTAGTGTAATATACAACACCAACACACACACAATACAGCACTGCACACTATTACACATGTGCTGAACACACACTTTTACACACTGATCAAGGTTAAAAGCTGCTGGAGGAAGATCAAGATCCCATAATGCAACTCACCAGCAGAAATCAACAGGAGAGAATAAAAACATGAATCACAAAATATGTGAAACTGCTATTTTATGGATATTTTAGTGCAGTAATATAGCAGATCGGTCATCATTTACTCCCCCTTCACTTGTTTCAAACCTTTATGAGTTTCTTTTTGGTGCTGAACTCAAATGAAGATATTGTGAAGAAAGCTGGAAGCCTGTAACCATTGACTTACCTTTGTTTTTCCTAGTATGGAAGTCAATGGTTACCAGTTTTCGGTATTCCTCAAAATATCTTCTAGAAAGAATTTATCTTCAGAAAGTGAACCCTGATAAAGAATAAGACGAAGGAGAGTAAATAAGTAAATGACAAGATCAAAAATATTTTACAGCATATTTGTGTTTGCTGTTATAACACATAACACTGGTGTGAAGAACTGATCATTAGTCTGTGTGTGTGTGTGTGTGTGTGTGTGTGTGTGTGTGTGTGTGTGTGTGTGTGTGTGTGTGTGTGTGTGTGTGTGTGTGTGTGTGTTTTTAGCTCAGCATCAGGAGCTGCAGACTACGACACACGGGTTCTGCTGAGGTTCCCTCAGCGCGTCAAGAACCAGGGAACAGCAGACTTCCTGCCCAGCAAACCCAGATACGCCTGGGAGTGGCACAGCTGTCACAAGTGCGCAGATCACACACACACACACACACACACACACACACCCACACAGTGCAATACTACACAAAAACACTGCATTACTGCTCACACAACACTGCAATACTACACACTGCACACAAACACCACACCACTGCACACACAACACTGCACACAAACACTGCACTACTGCACACACAAACACTGCACTACTGCACACACAAACACTGCAATATGCACACACAAACACTGCAATATGCACACAAACACTGCACTACTGCACACACAAACACTGCAATATGCACACAAACACTGCACACAAACACTGCACTACTGCACACACAAACACTGCAATATGCACACACAAACACTGCAATATGCACACACAAACACTGCAATATGCACACAAACACTGCACTACTGCACACACAAACACTGCAATATGCACACAAACACTGCACACAAACACTGCACTACTGCACACACAAACACTGCAATATGCACACACAAACACTGCAATATGCACACAAACACTGCACACAAACACTGCACTACTGCACACACAAACACTGCACACAAACACTGCACTACTGCACACACAAACACTGCACTACTGCACACACAAACACTGCACACAAACACTGCACTACTGCACACACAAACACTGCACTACTGCACACACAAACACTGCAATATGCACACAAACACTGCACTACTGCACACACAAACACTGCACTACTGCACACACAAACACTGCAATATGCACACACAAACACTGCACTACTGCACACACAAACACTGCACACAAACACTGCACTACTGCACACACAAACACTGCACTACTGCACAAACAAACACTGCAATATGCACACAAACACTGCACACAAACACTGCACTACTGCACACACAAACACTGCACACAAACACTGCACTACTGCACACAAACACTGCACACAAACACTGCACTACTGCACACAAACACTGCACACAAACACTGCACTACTGCACACAAACACTGCACTACTGCACACAAACACTGCACACAAACACTGCACTACTGCACACACAAACACTGCACTACTGCACACACAAACACTGCAATATGCAGACAAACACTGCACTACTGCACACACAAACACTGCACTACTGCACACACAAACACTGCACACAAACACTGCACTAATACACACAATACTGAAAAACTACAGATTCATAGTTTAACAGTTTAAAAACTGTATGACTATGGAAATCATACGCAATCACTCTTGATATCACTTGATATCAGAATTATTTATTATTTTGGTCTAGTCAAAAGACTTTAAGAGAGTAAATCATCATTGCAGTGTGTAGAGTCGTGATCCACCGTCCTCTGTGTGTTTCAGCCACTATCACAGCATGAACGAGTTCTGCCATTACGATCTGCTGGACTCCAGAACTCAACAGAGAGTGGCTGAAGGCCATAAAGCCAGTTTCTGTCTGGAGGACACGTCCTGCGACCCGGGATACCACCGGCGCTACGCCTGCACGTCCCACACACAGGTCATTACTTCAGTTCAAGTCCACTTTCATCAATTCATCAAGTTTCTGTAGCGCTTTCACAGATTAGATTGTGTCAAAGCAGCTTAACAGATGAAGTTTTCACAGTTTTCAGAGTTCAGCTCAGTTCAGTGTCATGTAAATGTGACTGCTGAAAGCCCAAACACTGAAGAGCAAATCCAGCCATGCACAAAACTACAGCACAACAATGCAAACGGCAGCCCTAATCACAGAGGACACCGAGATGATGAGCTGTAATCTACTGTGTGTGTGTGTGTGTGTGTGTGTGTGTGTGTGTGTGTGTGTGTGTGTGTGTGTGTACCACAGGGTTTGAGTCCTGGTTGTTACGACACGTACAGCGCTGACATCGACTGTCAGTGGATCGACATCACGGACGTCCAGCCTGGAAGATACATACTGAAGGTTACAATAAACATTCTGCTTATAAATAACAGTCCATCTCTGAACACACATCACATGACGAGAACTGTAGCTATTAACAGGGAGCTGATATGCAAAAATAACGTTTATAAGGTGTTTAAACACAGTTGTGTGTCAGCAGTGTGTGAATACATCCAGCCTCTAATGGTAAACAATAATAAATACTAGCATTTTTTTATTATTATTAAAATCTGCCATAGTAAACAACAACAAAACTTTCTGAAGAGGAAAAAATATTAATATTAAATTAATAATATATTAATAATAAATAGGAATTACTGTTGAAATTTCTGCACTCTGTTAAACATCACTTGCTAATTATTGTAAATCTACATGTACTTCTTCTGCTCTTTATATGATTCCAGGTGACAGTGAATCCAGGTTTCCAGGTGTCGGAGTCAGACTTCAGTAATAATATTGTCCGCTGTGATGTTCATTATACTGGAAACTACGCGCATGTGTCCGGCTGCACCGTGAGTCCGTAAGTGCTGCGCTTCATTGATCCTACAGGACCTGAGAGAAACACTCTCATGTGTCAGAATATGCTGAGCGTGTCCAATGTTTCTCTTCACAGACACTAGCAGCAGAGACATCCTCGACATCCCTGATCATCTGTTCACCAGGAGAAATAACGTCCATTTCTGAATACCTGTGAAAACAATACTGCAGCGCTGTTATTATTATTATGACAGAGGTACGAGCTCTCGGGATTTACAAATAAACTGCAAAACACTCATTTTCCTTAAATAAATAACCTAAATATCTGTTTGCCGTTTACTTGAGCATCCAAATGGTCAACTTTACTGAATACTGAAATTGTTTAAAGGGAATTATGTTTAAAACAAGAGCAGATATCTGCCTGTAAGGTCAGAAAAGCAGCATGCTTTCCTTTTGAGTTAATTTTAATTAGTGTATAATTTACACTCCCCGGCCACTTTATTAGGTACACCTCACTAGTACCGGGTTGTTCCCCCTTTTGCCTTCAGAACTGTCTTAATCCTTCATGTCAGAGATTCAGCAAGCTGCTGGAAATATTCCTCAGAGATTTTGCTCCATATTGTCATGATAGCATCACACAGTTGCTGCAGATTTGTCGGCTGCACATCCATGATGCCAATCTCCCATTCCACCACATCCCAAAGCTGCTCTATTGGATTGAGCTCTGGTGACTGTGGAGGCCATTTGAGTACAGTGAACTCATCGTCATGTTCAAGACACCAGTCTAAGCATTATCTTAGTGTAAAATAATGCGTCAGGTGTAGTAATCCTTATTATTTTGTAAGAGTCATCATAATTATATCTATATTAATGATGTTGTTTTACGTTTAGTTAATTATTGATGTAAACATGAGGATCATGGTGCTTTAGTATGTGTGCATGAAGGTTGTGTTCAGGTTTTTCTTTGATAATATCTCTGTATTTTCAGACATTATTATATTTTCCGCCTCTTAAAGGTGCTATTGACATTAACGTCACTTTAGTTTAGGAGGGAAAACTTAACTTGAATAAAAGCAATGAGAATATGTTTTTTAATTCTCATCTGTGTTCTTATTACTTGAAGATGAATCTGAGTGTGTGTGTGTGTGTGTTCGGTAAAGCTGCTGTGGTCACATTAGACATGATCAAGCCAAATTTCAGCAAAATAAATGAGGATGACTGCATTTTTGTAAAGTTTATTTATAAACTAATTTGGAGAGGATCACGAGCTTATGATTGTTCACAGCTGTTCCAGCATTAGCTCATAACCAATTATCCAATCAGACGATCCTTAACTCACTACAAATAACCATAGCTTTCTCATCTCAATATCTTGGTCTTGAAGAAACCCCCCCACCCAACCCTACTTTCCCTCCTTTCAACCGGGCGGCACGGTGGTCAGTGATTAGCGCTGTTGCCTCACTGTAAGAATGCCCCTGCTTTAATTCCCTTCCAAACCAGGCGGCATTTCTCTGCGGAGTTTTTCTCGTTCTCCCCTTGCTGGAGTGGGTGTTCCCCAGGTCCTCCGGTTTCCTCCCACAGTTCAAAAACAAACACCCTAAACAATTAATCCAAAATATTTCAGCCAAACTCTGAGTACCTCTTCTCAGCATCCATAACTGACACTTAGCTACAACAAGCAGGAGGGGGAGCCATCGAGATCAACCTGAGCTCAAACTCCCCTCTCTCCCTGCAATGGGAGGGAGCCCAGGGCTCGAGGATCTTATGAGCTCAGGGCTCTCTCCCGAGACAGCATGATGAACACGCTTTATATTCAATCATCAGCTGAGGGTGAACTGTAGAAAGTGTGTGTGTGTGTGTGTGTGTGTGTGTGTGTGTGTGTGTGTGTGTGTGTGTGTGTTTGTGTGTGTGTGCGCGCCGGTTATGGTTAATATTGTTAATATTAATATGGTTCCATATTTCTCAACCATTTTATCTAAAAGTAAGCAAAATGTAACACCCTCCTTTGTGCAATCCTAATATTCTAATTTAAAAATGAGTATAAAATGTAGTAATTAATAATTTTAGCAATTCTAAAACTTAAAAAGATTTTCTGTTAACATCTATTAGCTTTATTATTTTTCAACAGAAATTTGCTAGGTGTAGCGTTTATGATGAGTGTAAGATATTCCCTGTGCAGATATCACTGTTGTTAGTTGGTAACATTACATGTCATTTCTTATTTATCGTGACGCTCCTGATGATGGAACATTTGTGAAATTATGCAAAATACCAGATTGCATGGATGTAAATTAAAAAGGTAATGATTTTCACCAACACAACATTTTGTGACAGAACTGAGCTGAACGTAACGCATCCTCTATTTGGCAATTGTACTTATTTGTAGAATAAATGTAGTGTTTGCAGCTGAGATTCACGGGTAAAAGTTTTCCACTCATGTTAGTCACGTGAGCACAGCGCGGGACTTTTCCATCATGAGTGACTCTGCTCACCTGTACTGTAGTTTACACACCTGCACAGGCCTGGGAAACCAGCCTTATGGTATTAGAGCTAATTCAGGTGTCCATCGTTTAAATACAACTAACGTAAGGTAACCAGCAAACACTGGCCTACTATTATTGAACAGCTAGATAAGGAACACTACAGGTCAGGTGAGTCTGCGGAGTGTTCTCATGACGTTGGCACATTCACACAATCACCTTAATCAACGTTTCAGAAAAGTATTTGCAAATTCTGAATAATGGAATTATAGTAGCAGCCAATGTGTACAAATTACAACATCGTTCAGTCAAAAATGGTGCTAGTGTTGTTCTTCAGCATTAACAGCATTTTAGAGACACATTCAGACACACAAATTGAGGAAAACCTGAAAAATAAACTATTGTAAAAGTACGTAGAGTTTGTTTTACATAACGTTAATACAACAGTAATGTATAGCAAATGCTGTCGTGTTTTTGAACCATACTATAGTAAAGTACTTGAGTCGATCTGTTGTGACGATTCCAGAGACGATACAACTATAGTAATTGATCTGTTGTGGTGATTCTACAGTTGCTATGGTAACACAACAATCATAGTTTTGATCTGTTGTGGTGATTCTAAAGTTGCTATGGTAACACAACAACTATAGCAATTGATATGTTGTGGCTATTCCACAGTTGCTATGGTAACACAACAACTACAGTAATTGATCTGTTGTGGTGATTCCACAGTTGCTATGGTAACACAACAACTACAGTTATTGATCTGTTGTGGTGATTCTACAGTTGCTATGGTAACACAACAACTACAGTAATTGATCTGTTGTGGTGATTCTACAGTTGCTATGGTAACACAACAACTACAGTAATTGATCTGTTGTGGTAATTCTACAGTTGCTATGGTAACACAACAACTACAGTAATTGATCTGTTGTGGTGATTCTACAGTTGCTATGGTAACACAACAACTACAGTAATTGATCTGTTGTGGTGATTCCACAGTTGCTATGGTAACACAACAACTACAGTAATTGATCTGTTGTGGTGATTCTACAGTTGCTATGGTAACACAACAACTACAGCAATTGATCTGTTGTGGTGATTCTACAGTTGCTATGGTAACAAAACAACTACAGTAATTGATCTGTTGTGGTGATTCTACAGTTGCTATGGTAACACAACAACTACAGTAATTGATCTGTTGTGGTGATTTTACAGTTGCTATGGTAACACAACAACTACAGCAATTGATCTGTTGTGGTGATTCTACAGTTGCTATGGTAACAAAGCAACTACAGTAATTGATCTGTTGTGGTGATTCTACAGTTGCTATGGTAACACAATAGCTATAGCAATTGATCTGTTGTGTTGATTCTACAGTTGCTATGGTAACACAACAGCTATAGCAATTGATCTGTTGTGGTGATTCTGCAGTTGCTATGGTAACAAAACAACTACAGTAATTGATCTGTTGTGGTGATTCTACTGTTGCTATGGTAACACAATAGCTATAGCAATTGATCTGTTGTGTTGATTCTACAGTTGCTATGGTAACACAACAGCTATAGCAATTGATCTGTTGTGGTGATTCTGCAGTTGCTATGGTAGCACAACAACTACAGTAATTGATCTGTTGTGGTGATTCTACTGTTGCTATGGTAACACAACAACTATAGTAATATAAACAAATAGCCCAATATTGTAGTTTGTTTTTTTTACAATTATTGTGTGTATTAGGCTATAATACAGTCCACCTCAGCTTACTGTAGTAAAACTAAAGCATACTGCAGTATTTATTGCAGTTATTAGTTCACTATAGGTATTACAGTATACTGGAACATTCATTGCCAAAGGGAGCTGTACAAACTATAATATACAGTGTATAATACATTTCACTACAGTATGTTCAAAACACTAGTATTTATCATAAATGACTAAAGTATATTTTGTTAGTTTTTGGTTATTAGAAAATTAGAAAAGAGTCTTTGTAATGTATTCTCCTCAGCTGTGTGGTCGTGTGTATGAGTGCGCGCGTTTTGTGTATGTATTTTGTGTGTGCTTGTCTCCCTCTGCTGGCATGTGTGTGTAAGTGCGCGCGGCCTTTTCTCTGCGTGTGCACGTGGCCCTTTTGGGGTCGCGCGCGCTGAGGAGGCTGAAGGAGGCGCGCGCTCGTGTCACATTCTTCAGATGATCCGCTAATCAGCAGAAACACACACACACACACAGTCGGCGACAGACAGCAGTGGACACAAGGTACGACACACACACATTCACATACATTTACATGCACTCTCACACACGCACACCCGAATCAGCCGAGAGAAACAACGAGAGGATGGAGATCATCTGAGGGATGCTAAGGCTAAAGCTAATGCTAGAAACAAAAGGCAGAAACAGAACACACACACACACTTAAACAGAGAGAGATGGGACACACACACACACAGATGAGCAAACAAGACAGCCCCACCATCTTCAACATCCTCATCATCATCATCATCATTATTCTGTCTTGAATATTCATCAGTGTGTTTAATCATCAGTTATATCTGTGTGTGTGTGTGTGTGTGTGTGTGTGTGTGTGTGTGTGAGAGAGAGAGAGAGAGAGAGAGAGAGAGAGAGAAAATATGTATACTTGTCATATTTCTGCTTTTATTGTATTGGATTGATCAGTTTTTCTGAAGAATAAAGTTTTCATCAGTTATAAATCACTCAACCAACTCACCCACCAACCGCTAGTTAATGTTAATCAGTGCTTAAAATCAAATTAAAGTGAAAATATTATGCCACAAACACAGTACAATATGCAGTAAAATGATTATACAACCGCCTCTGACCTTACAAAAACTAAAATATCAGTAATAATCTAAATTATGGAGTACAATAAGAAGTAAAAACATATTTTAATTGTAGAAATATAAGTTACAGCTATAGAAGATGCGTACAAATATAAAACATTTAAAGCTTTATTCCGTTCAATTAATCTTCATTTCTCGAGCGCTTCTAACCAGTTCTCTCAAACCAACGCTGTAGGTTTGCACTTGACATTGATATATATATATATATATATATATATATATATATATATATATATATATATATTAGGGATGTAACGGTATTGTAAATACCGTCATACCGCAATATTAATTTTTTTCGATATTACCGAAGTCGCATGACTCGGTAAAACTATAGGTCTTCTGAGAAAATTTGCTCAGGCGAATGAAGCGAACAGGAGGTAGCGAAAACTACAATTGCCATCAGCCCATGCTTGACCATCATCCTTTGCGGTCTGTTGTCGCTACAGATCCAGTAATGCGGAAATGGAGTGTGCTGCTAGAAGCGGGGATGAAAAAGAGCTGGAAAACCCTAAAGCGGGTGTTGTCGCGCGCGTACTGAATAGCGGTGTTGTCGCGCGCGTTCTAATCAGCTGTGTTGTCGCGCGCGTACTGAATAGCGGTGTTGTCGCACGAGTTCATATCAGCTGTGTTGTCGCGCGTGTACTGTAAAGCGGGGACGGGGGGTATGTCGCGTCGCGGGGGCACTTTTGATCATTTTGGAAGGGAACTTTCTATCCAAGACTAAAAAGGGCATGTGCACTGCACAGGTTGAGCCCTATGTGTGCACGTGCCTGCAAGTTGGGGAATACGACTAAAAATCAGTCATGGAGACTGCAGAAACACAGCACACTGTTCAGATTGATGCAGACATGAGATCTATCTCACTCATGGTTTATCCTCTCAAGTGGGGGAAAGACAATGCACAACGTTACCCACTGCTGTCAACCTGGGCCAAGTCATATCTCTCTTGTCCCAGAAACCTCAGTCCCAAATGAGAGGGGATTTTCTGTTGCAGGGGACATTGTAAATACCCAGAGATACCAGCTTTTACCAGATTATATTTATATGATAATTTTTCTTAAAACCCATCTCTATCTGAGTGAGTGTGTGATTAAATGTTGAATGTGATGAGTTTTCAACAATACTAAATTGAAACTTTATTTTTTTTACATGGTTTAATATTTTTTTGTTATTAAAATTGAAGTTAGTGTTTCAAAGCTTACAGATAGATGACTAATTTGTATGTCATTGACACTTTTGGCACTTTTTTGGAGTATTTTCATAAGTTTTGTTTTTTCCTGTAAATGATTCAACAAATACCGTACCGTGACATTCATACCGAGGTATTACCGTACCGTGAAATTCTGATACCGTTACATCCCTAATATATATATATACATGTGTATATATATATATATATATATATATATATATATATATATATATATATATATATATATATATATAAAATTTATATATATAAAATTTATATATATAATTTATACAACAGTTCTGTCTAGTTCCCGTACAGCCTCTTTACCCTTTGTGTATTACTCCGCCTACATACAGCCAGCAGAAAGCAGACACTACAGATCTACAGTGTAAAAGATGCACGCTCAACTGTGTAACTGTCAGCTTATGATTTGAATCCAACGCGGAAGAAAGTAGTTCCTCATACAAAAGGGTTTTTAAGACTCTCCATGTTTGATTTTGTTTTTATATACACGATTATGGCATCAAACGGTTGTATAAACGCAATATCACACGTAGCAGGACTCCCACCAGTGCCGATATACAGCCATATCGCACTGCTAAGAGTGTGTTATTGCTTATATATATATATATATATATATATATATATATATATATATATATATATATATATATATATATATATAAATATATATTTATATATATTTATTATTATTATTATTATTTCATTAATTTATTATATTATTATTTAATCCTCTCTTCATACAATTTATTAGGTTAAATTAACTAGTCAGGCCTGTAGCCAAGGGGGGTTCGGGTTGGATTATTATTATTTTGGTACCCTTTCTCCTGTTTGGTAGCCTTTCGAAAGGATGCAGAAATAGTGATACTGTACGGTTTGGTTCGGTCACTTTTTGACAGTAGAAACGGGCCATAACCGAACGTGTGTGTTGATTTAACTGTTAATGTTATAATAATTTAGGTGATTGACTGCTGGCATAACGATGTGCATGATGTAACGTTACCGTCAGTAGCTATAGGCAGTCAAAAACTTTTCATTGCGGTTAAAGACACTTTCACTGAGCCAGATTGCTCTCGTTTCCGCTTATACAAAACAACTTGTTGCGTTTGTTCCAACGGGCATTGTCGCTGTCCATGCAACCCGTTTGGTTCACTCCGCAAGCTTACGAGCTGTGTGAGGGCGCGTCTGTGTGACATGCTGGCCGGAAACACGAGCATTTCTCATGTGAGATTGCCAACTGTGCAGACGAGGTTGGTCAGTTAAATAATGCTACTGTAGGTAATGTTTATTCAGCAACAGTTCTCCAGTACCGATAGCAGAACCGGTAATGTCAGAGCTTATTGATACTTCGGTCTTTCATAATAAAAATCACTGAGACGGATAAAGTACATAGTTTCGGTACCCATGCCTAATGCTGAAGTCAGATATTCTGCTTTGAAAATGTGCATTACGTGCCGGAACGTCTCTTTAACCCGCCCAATGCCAGTTTAGCCAATTATATTTCAGCACCCGGGTTGCCAGATTGTGGAAAACAGCGTATTTCATTCATTCAGTCAGTCAGGAAGTCTCTTAAAGCATGCGTCAGTGACTGAAATGTGACCTCTGGTGGACAGTAGCAGACTCTGAAATGAGACGCAGATTCAGAGTTCCACATGAGGTTATTAATTACCAAATAATATAAATATTACAAGTGTAAACGTTAGGTGAGCAGGTCACATTGTAACCTCGTGTCTTATCAACACGCTACACGACGAGATGCACCGTGATGAGCAGTTTGCAGTCATTCATGAGCACAGAATAGAGCACTCACTGCACTCCAGCGCAATGGTCAGGTTTATAACCTAATGAACACATATTAACCCTCTTTAACATGATTAAATGTAGATGCTGAATCACTGATATGTGTTGGTTTGCACCGAGTCTCAGTTCTGAAGATCAGTTTCAGATACTTTATTCTATTCTCCAGATCTGAGCTGAACTATCTGCTGCGGGTTTCAGTATATGGCAATAAATGTCATGTCAAACTCACATTATTAGCATTTAACACTGAATAAAGCAGGTTTCAGAATAGCGGATCTGAGTTAGGTCAATCAACTTTGAGTAGACCAACTCCGAGTTAAGCGTGCACACTGCAACTATAAAAAGGCATTATCAATGGAGGGCAGATATTACGAGTGACCATGGCAACATCTTCAAAAAAGAGATCAGCATTTCTTTCTCCAGCTGAACTTGATGTGATCATGCAAAGTTATAGCAAATATGAGCGTATACAGTATATTTAAAAGAAACAACCATCAGTGAAACAGAGACAGTCTGGAGTTGCTCAAGTTAATGCGTAGTTTTACATTTAAAGTATTTAAACATTAAAGTAAATTAAAATAAGTAATGTAATGTGTGACGTTTATACATTTTTCTAAACTTTTATACACGTTTAGCAGTTTTAATAGATTTAACAGGGCACTTGTGTGTCTGCCTTTTTTATTGATCAAGTGATAGAGGTTTATTTAACATTTAGAAGGTAAGCAGTGCTAAAAATACTCTTTAGAAAGAATAATAATCCCATTAATCTACAACAGTACACGTCGAAGGTCAATGAATTCAAGCTAATTATTTATTAAAAAAGACAAGCCATTCTCGTACGTGACTGTGTTCTGTGTGTGACTAAAATGTAGGAAATATCTTTGTTTCCAGCCAAATAAATTACATTAATTTATGTGCAAAACTGGAATAAAAGATGAAAAATAAAGTTTAAAAAATAATAAAAATAAAGTTTCCATCCAACGAGTCAAAAAAAAAAACCTCACTTCCTGATTAAACGGGCACCAAATATCTAGAGTAAAAACAGAATTTACTGAGGAAGAAGAATCTGCGTCAATTATTTCTTTATTTAATAAATGTACTCGCGCCTCAGAAGACAATGCTGACATACAATGAACACGTGGGGGCGTTTAAAGCCATGAAACGCGGAGATCTTGACACGCTCCAGACGCTCGGAGGTAATTAATAATATACACTAATACGCAAACAGTTGAGGCATTTTAGAATGACTAAAACAACATTTCAGACGTGTTACAGTGTGCTCAGCCTGCTGGTTTGTCCATTCACACACATTTCCATCATCATTTGATGACCTTTTTTATGCACATACTGTAATTTGTTCAGTAAAAGTGTTTCCGTCGTAGTTTATGCGCATATTTTCTAGTGAATAAAAGTTTATCCTCTCAGTTATGCGCATGTTTTTAATGCATATTTTCAAAAGTTAAGTGCATCATGACGTTTCCATTAATCCTTTTTATGCACGTATCCAAAATGAGCATTAAAATAGGTGTCTGGAGACGTAAGGCTAAGGCCAGAAATACAGCTTCATCTTTAAAGGGCACCTGTGGTAAAAAAATCTACTTTTCAAGCTATTTGGACAAACATATGTGTATATATAGTGTATAGCCCATCATATTGGGGTGATATAAACACACTCAGTCCTTTTTTTTCAATTTAACAACATAAAAATGGTGGACCAATTAGAGCGGTTTTAAACCCACCGCAACTTTATGTAGGAGTGCGATCCCCCCGCCCACCGAAGTGATTGACAGCTGCGCGCATTAACATGTTCCGGTAGTCGCGTGTATATGTCAACAAGACCAGACAGACATACGCAAAGCAACCGGGAATAAAAGGTCTGTTCTGGCCGCTAGGATCAGCGATCATCATCAAATGTGATTAAGAGTAAGTTTCACATGTTTAAAGTGTTTTAAAACAGAGTATGTGTGTAATTAATTACAGCGTTTTACTTCAGCTTTACTGCATCAGCACAGCCGCGTGTCAGAACAATTATAAAAGAAGAAGCTTCAATCCCGGTTTGTGGAAGTTAAATCAGGTTTATTTTGTACATTAGCATAACAGATATCCACACAGTACTGGAGGTTAGCCTGTATCCTGACACACTTGAGTGCATAAACAGTGCTAAGAGCGCTCTATCTGCCTGCCTGCCTGCGTGTGTGTGTGTGTGTGTCAGCTGCGGTGTGCGTGTGTATCTCTGTGTGTGTGTGTGTGCGCGCATGAACTTTGTAATGATATTGTGTGTGACTCATCAATGCAACTTCACAACAAATTCTGATTAGTAAGGGTTAGTTCTTACTGTAGTATCTCACAAACGCTTCGTGAGACCTGCTTCCTTTAAGTCTGTCTGTTGTCTGACGCAGCCGAGGGAGGAGATTAAAGCATGTGGGAAGGCACGTAGAAACAGTAGGCGGGCAGAACTCGGCTTAAAGGCGCAGTACAACAAAACCACCCCCTGCTGGAAATGTGTATAAAACAGCATCTTGTAAAAGGTATAATGAAAAATCTGATGGGTATTTTGAGCTGAAACTTTATATACACATTCTAGAGACGCAAAAGACTTATATTAAATCTGAAAAAAGGGGAGGAGACCGACAGAAACTCTGAGTTTAGAGAATAAAACCTGCTCCTGACCAGGTTAGATTCACATTGTAAGTGACCACAGTAACTGACTCTGAGTTGAAGTTACCTTTCTTTCAGAAACAGGCTTGACTTACCCTGCATTCTCCAGTTTAACAAACCTGCCACTCTGAAACGGAAAACCCAGAGTTTCTCTCATTTCAGGGTTAAAATACTCGGAGTTTTCACTTAACCTCCTTTCTGAAACAGGCCCCTGGAATCCAGCTTAAGACCTTTGGTGTAGATTGTGTCAGCAGCTGAACACAGAAGATTATAGTAAACTCAAACAGTGTTCAGAGTTAAAGTTCAGTGTGGTTTAATCCTCACTGCTGAGAGTCCAAACTGAAGATCAAATCCATCCATGCACAGCTCCACAAGACCCAAACCAAGCAGGAGGAGTGGAGGAACACACTTCACCAACTGACCAAAGTGAAGGAGAGAAACTTTGAGAGAAACCAGGCTCAGTTGGGCACGACCATTTCTCCTCTGGCCAGACTTCTTGTGCAGAGCTGCAGTCTAGGCGCCGGAGGCTGGAGAGCGCTGGACATCCATCGTGGAGAAGCTGCAGGTGGGAGAGGTCACCGGCTAGTGTTCAGGCCGGCCCTTCAGGATCAATGCGGACACTCGTCTGTCACTGAGGTCTTTCAGGAATCAGTCTCATGCTCTCCACTCCTCCATGACCACCACAGCAGCAGCTCAGGATACGGCCTGGTCCAGGATTATGGAGACCTCTAGAAGTGCTCTGTGGTTGGCATCATCACTTGATGAAGATGAACTTTAAATCTGAAGCATTTAGCTGTAGCAAAACATACTAAATTTACTCTATACCAACATCATGTTTTTATTTCAATAAGTTTATATAGTCTTTTGTAACCACGCCCACTTTCACGTCCACTGTCCAATCCGATGTGGGTTGAGCTGAAGCCCCGCCGCATGGCTCAGAATGATGTCACACTGATGCAGCAGTTGCAGTTTGTGTAATGATAAAGTGTGGATCAGTTATTGATTGTCGATTGGTAATAATCTGGTGTTTTTCAGCATGCTGACTGAAGATGGACGTTCCTGAATATCTGGATCTGGATGAGATTGACTTCACTGATGATTTACCTGTGAGTACTTATGAAATATGCAGATTATATTTAAAAATGGCAGATGCACAGTTGAGTAGATTTGCATCCCATAATCCAAATCATGTTCATTATACTGTAACTGCTAATTATTATTATCAGGTTATTATTATTATTATTATAAAGCAGATTTCATGTACTCGTGGTTATTTACATGGTCAGCGATTATTTACTATTTTCCATCAGCAGCTGTTTTAAAAATCGAAAATACTTTAATGCTTTTAGTCACATCATTATATTTACATATTCATGATTATCTGTTAAAGCTCAACAAAAACATATATTTAATATTTGGGTTAGTGTTTTTGCTTTGATTTTGCTTATTTCATATTGGATTGAATACATATTAGGACGTTTTATTTATCGTAAATTTAGAGTTTTCATTTTTAGTATATATTTTATTTTGATTATTTCAAGCTATTATTGTTTACTATTATATAATTAAAGTTTTATCAATAAATTATTAGCTTTCCGTCAATCCCTGAAACCCTGATCTAGATAAACTGCTTTGTTTGACTTGTTAAAGTGTACTGTAAATGTTTACATGTGCAGTGCTGAAGTTAAACTGATAGCAGTGTTTCCTAATGTGTGTGTGTGTGTGTGTGTGTGTTGTACAGTACTCATCTAAGAGCATTCCTGAACTGTGCCGGAGACATGATGGACAGAACGACGAGAGACAAGGTACTGCGCTCATTCACACACTTGTTTATAGTTTCACCAGCAGATGGCGCTCTGCTTTACAGACAGCCCTATTAAAGGGCCATGAAACCCTCTTGTTTCAGCAGGGTGTTTTCACACCTCTACTTTGGAAAAAGTCAGAAAAGTGGGCGTGTCCAGCTCTGTTTAGGGGGGAGTGTCGGAGGAAGAAAAGAGGCTTGGTGTGGGAGTGTCTATTTGGGCACGCGCAAGTTTCAGAGTCAAAACACACACCCAACAGGGGAGAAAGGGACTGTTTACATGGACGTCTGTAGTCGAATTATTTGACAAATGATTAAATGGTGGACTTTAACTGCAGTTTGGCTCTTTCATTCAGGGAATTCATTCATGCCCCTCGCGACAAACGAGATATTTGATTCGAGGAGCTGCTCTAAGCGTGTATTTTCAGGCAATGTTTGATACCACACGGCGAATGACAGAAAAAAACCTTCAGCATTTCCCGGAAACTTAAATGCACTCGGCAGGTAGTGTCAGAAAGCCGCGTGTGTTATTCCGGTCACTAAATCCTACATGAGGTTATAGTTTGGTTGTAAAGCTAACTTGTTTACACTCGGTGCAATAGTTTGTTCGATATGAATAAAATACGAAATGAATAAACAAAGAGCACTGGTCGCTCACTTACCAAATCTGTAGAGACAGGACAATCACCAGCAACTAGAGCCGCGTCTTTATTAAGAGGAGACTACAAGCGAATCCGGATCTCAGCATTTGCAGATCAGAACAGCTCTCAGGTAAACAATAATCCTCCTTAGACACGTAAGTTATTGTTGTCGAGCGTCGCGTACACTGTTAATCCACACGTGACTCCAGCTGCGCTCTCACAGAGAGAAAATGAAAACAAAACTTCACTGCAGCAAACTATAAAAGCAACACTTCACGCTTGTTTTGCCAACACAACGTGGCGTCTCTGTCGTCTGTGACAGTAATGAATATTAATGAAGCTGCACAATAGAGCGCGCTGATTGGTTTGAACCAAGCTTTACTCATGCATTAATGCAGCACACTGTAAGACGTAATAAGACACACTCTGGCACAGACGTCCAGTCTGCACGCTGGAATACACGCTATTATGTCATGACCGTGATGCAGCTTCAAAAATTAGTTTCAAACAGGAAGTACGAATTTGCTTAAAATAACGCAAAAACATCCAATTTACACTTTTTAGTGAGATATAGGTGTCCTAATAGTGTTTTTAGCAGTGTGGGACACATATACCACTGTCAACAGCTTAAACACATGTGTTTTGGTGTTTCGTGACCCTTTAAAAACTAGCCTTGAGCGCTATCTGCTGTTTAAAACTAGCTTACAGCACTATTAAAAACTAGCCTTGCGCTTCATCTGCTGCCCCCTATCTTCTGAGGTGGTAATAAATATATAAATGTTGCGCACACGGCAATAGACCTATATAAATATGAGCGTAATGACAACACAAATAAGTGCAACACAGTCTAACAACCATATAATTTCAATGTCATTTATTAATTTGATTTATTATTAACTTCACCTAAGGAGACTAGTGGGTAGAGGTCTGCATTCTTCTCTACTAGTGACTAGAGGTACAGCAGCTGCAAGTCGGCAGCTGTCCCATATAAGACTCTGGACAGTGTTCGTGTTTCTGCTGTGCCACAGAGCACCATATGTTACATATTAGATAACGTGAATGTGCACACGGGAGCAGGACTGAAAAATCAGCCCCGTGCAGACCTCTGCTAGTGGGAACAATGTTTTCAGCACACGTCTGTTCTTGGTTTATTTTAAAGACCGCCACTCGATGATCATCCTCAATGTTCAGTTGTGGCCTGTATTTATTTGTATGTATTTGATTTGCCATCAAGCTGTCAGAAAGTTTAACCTGCTGCTATAAAATCAACATGCTGCAGCTGACGCTATTGCTGAGTTATTAATCTGACGTGTAAACACTAATCCTATGAAATGTACAGGCTGATGGCTTTTTATTTGCGTGTTGTTGTTTTTTTTATATGTAACTATTAACAACTGTTGTTATCTTCTGTTTGTTTTGGATAAAATATAGTCATTCGAATAGTTTCATAAAATTTATTTAACTTTTGGAAATCCCCAAGCAACCCCCTGTCGTTGTCTCGTGACCCTCACTTTGGTAATCACTGGCCTAGAGTGCCTTCTGATGTTAAAAACTAGCCAAGAAAACCCTCTAATCCATTCTTGATTTTCTCTGTTCTGTGTGTTTTCAGCTCTGGCCATTAACTGGCCTCGTAGTGCGGCGTCTCACAGCGGTGCAGGACTCAAACCCACCGGTATCGCAGACGTCTACAGTAAATTCCGTCCTGTTAAACGCGTCTCTCCACTCAAACACCAGCCGGAGGAGACGCAGACACAGACGGAGACTGAAGGGAAGAGCTCAGAGACGGACACACCAAGCGGGAAAGAGGAGCCCAGCAAGAGCAGAGGCCTCATCAACCAGGGTCAGCAGTCAGCTTTATTTCAATATTAGTATTATTATTATTTAGATAATAATCATATAAATAATAATGACAATATAATACTACTACTAATAATAATAATATAAATAATATTGAATTATGACAATATAATAATAATAATAATAAAATAAAATAATAATATTAAGTTATGACAATATAATAATAATAATATGATTAATATTATTTATGGCATGACAATATAATAATAATAATAATAATAATAAAATAATATTATTAATGGTATGACAATATAATAATAATATAATAATAATATTTATGTAATGACAATATAATAATAATAATAATATAAATAATATTGAGTTATGACAATATAATAATAATAATAATATTAAAATAATAATATTAAGTTTTGACAATATAATAATAATATTATTATTTATGTAATGACAATATAATAATAATAATATAAATAATATTAAGTTATGACAATATAATAATAATAATAAAAATAATAATATAAATAATATTATTTATGGTATGACAATATAATAATAATAATAATAATAATAATAATGGTATGACAATATAATAATAATATAATAATAATATTTTTGTAATGACAATATAATAATAATAATAATAATACAAATAATATTATTTGAGTTATGACAATATAATAATATAAATAATATTATTTATGGAATGACAATATAATAATAATATTATTTAACTTATGACAAAATAATAATAATTATACTAATAATAATAATATAATAATAATATTTATGTAATGACAATATAATAATAGTAATAATAATAATAATAAAATAATAATTTTAAGTTATGACAATGTAATAATAATAATATAAATAATATTATTTAAGTTATGACAATATAATAATTATAATAATAATAATAATATAAATAATATTATTCATGGAATGACAATATAATAATATAAATAATATTATTTAAGTTATGAAAATATAATAATAATAATATTATTATTATTTAAGTTATGACAATATAATAATAATATAAATAATAATATTATTTATGTTATGACAATATAATAATAATAATATAAATAATAAAATTATTTGTTATAACAATATATTAATAATATAATATTATTAACCATATTATTATTTTGTTATAATATAAATATTATTATAATTTATATTGTTATTGTAATAAATAATAATAAGTAACATATTATTTTTCTTCAGTTGATGATAAAGTTTGACCAATAGTCAGTTGTTTTTACGTCTTCTGAAATCTCCCTGTGGTGAACGCAGCCCTGTTTGGGGAACTAGAGCACTACGACCTGGACATGGACGAGATCCTGGACGTGCCCTACATCAAGTGCACTCAGCAGGCGGCGACGCTGCCTCGAGCGCCCTCTGCAGGGAACACACACACACTGGTGCACTCTGAGAGCCTGAGCAGCGGGACGCAGTTCTGTGTGCTGTCGCCCGTCATGAGGAAGTCGAAATCTGCAGATCTCCGAGCGCAGAGTCTCGGGTTCGAGAACACACACGAGCAGATCCCGGACAGCAAAACCGGAGCTGACGGCGGACACGCATCCAGAAAACAAGCCAGAGGAGTGTCTCGAGAAGTGGACGAGGAGGCCAAGAAGAGCCAAAACATCCTGAATATCGTGAGAGATGGACAGATCTCTCTGCTGGTGAGAGATTTCACTGATGAAAGGATTTGAGTTTGACTAATAATCATGTGGTTTTGTTTTCAGAACTAGTAAGTCTGCATTAAAGGGGAGATGTTATACGAATACTAGATAGTAAAGTTTGAGGACAATGTTTATGGTGGCTTGAGGAAGCAGTTTGTTCAGTTTGAAAAAGTTTCAAGTTGCCTAAAAGAATGTTTAAGATCCCTGCAGTCAACAATGCAACCACTTAAAGACTGAAGCAAGCCAGTGAAAAGATTTAAAGTTGATTACTGTGTCTGACGGTGGTAATAGCATGAGTCAGCATGATTCTAGCATGAATTGGCATGATTCTAAGTAATTAGCATGTTATTAGCATATTTCTAAAATAAATTAGCATGCTGCTAGCATGTTTCTAGCATGAATTAGCATGTTATTAGCATGATTTTAGCATGAATTGGCATGTTGTTAGCAAGATTTTAGCATGAATTAGCATGTTAACATGATTCCACCATAAATTAATGTGTTGTTAGCATGATTCCAACATGAATTAGCATGTTGTTAGCATGATTTTAGCATGTTGTTAACATGATTCCAACATGAATTAGTATGTTGTTAGCACGATTCGAGCACAAATTAGCATGTTCTTAACATGTTTCTAGCATGAATTTGCATGTTGTTAGCATGATTTTAGCATGAATTAGCATGTTGTTAACATAATTCCAACATGAATTAAAGTGTTGTTAGCATGATTCCAACATAAATTAGCATATTGTAAGCTTGATTTTAGCATGAATTGGCATGTTTCTAGCATGAATTAGCATATTGTTAGCATGTTTCTAGCATGAATTAGTGTAACGGAGGCCAGCTAGTGAGTGCTGTGCAGGTAAACCTCACTCCTCTGACCTCTAAAGGTGCTCTAGTGACAAACACTAGAGGCCATGGTCTTTAGCCTCCTTGGTAGAGCAACCAACTTCCATGCGGAAGGTCGCCGGTTCAAAACCAGCTCGGAGCGGGTTGGGTGGCATAGGACCGACGGGGTTACATTAGCATGTTGTCAGAATAATTCTAGCTTGAATTAGCATATTGTTGGCGTTATTCCAACATGAATTAGCATGTTTCTATCATGAATTAGCATGTTGTTAGGATGATTTTAGCATGAATTAGCATGATTTTAGAATGAATTAGCAAGTTGTTAACATGATTCCAACATGAATAAACGTGTTGCCAGCATGATTTAAACATGAATTAGCATGTTGTTAGGATGATTTTAGCATGAATTAGATTGTTGTTAACATGATTCCAACCTGAATTAGTATGTTGTTAGCACGATTCGAGCAAGAATTAGCATGTTGTTAACATGATTCTAGAATGAATTAGCATGTAACTAGCCTGATTCTAACTCGAACTTGCATGATTTTAACATGAATTAGCATATAACTAGCCTGATTCCAGCTTGAATTAGCATGTTGTTAACATGATTCCAACATGAATTAGCATGTGCTAGCATGACTAGCATGTCACTAGCATATTTCTAGCACGATTAGCATGTCAGTAGAATGTTAGAATTATTAGCATGCGTTAGAATAGCTAGTCACAGTCTATGAGACAGTTTCTAGGGTGCTGATATTGGTTGCTAGGGAGTGGCTAGTAAGTTCAAAGGTCGTCAGTTGGAGTTGAATGAGGCCAGAAGTCAATGGGACTCTTGGGAAATTTCTAGGTTGTTTTTCGGAAAACTTAAAGTCGGATCTGTTAGAAAAGACATAGCAACCCGAGTCAGACCAGTATGAAGGTTTGACGAAAGTTTGAAGGATATAGCTTGAAAGGTTTAGGAGGAGAAGCACTTTAAAATCAGCCTCAATATGATGCACAAGCTCTGCACACCTGTCTTTGGGAATTTCTGCCCATTCCTCTTTGCAGCACCTCTCAAGCTCTATCAGGTTGAATAGGAAGCGATAGTGTGCAGCCATTTTCAGATCTCTCCAGAGATGCTCAATAGGATTTAGGTCTGGGCTCTGGCTGGGCCACTCAAGGACATTCACAGAGTTGTTGTGCTACTCCATTGATATGTTGGCGGTGTGCTTTGGGTCACTGTCCTGCTGGAAGATGAATCGTATGGTATGTTAGTATGCCTATTGGGATGCAGCCACAGGTGTCTGTAGCTCCGCCCTCTTCAGAAAAGAGCTCAATCTCATTTGCATTTAAAGTGACAGTCACCAAAACGCCACAATCAGGATCAAAGGCTGAAAGGGTCAGTGTCAGAGAGCTGGAGAACATCATCTGTGTGCTGTTCTCAGCTCAAACTCAAACACACGCTCTCTAGAAACAGCAGAGACGCATGTACAGCTTGTCAGTACCTCTAGGATTATGCAAAAAAAAATCTGATCTGAATGCTTGATTATGTGGTGAGTTTTTGTGTCAAATTTTGCAGCATTTCTTTTATTGTTTTACTGTGAAAATAGACACAGATGTACACATCTGATCATGCTTTTAAATGTAAAACTATGCAGATGGTGCTCTGTGGCACAGCAGGAATTTAAACAGTGTCTCAACCATGCAAAATATGCAGGAAATTTACAAAAATGCAAACTTCACACAGTATTTTCCAACATTTGCTGGACTTTGCGGTAAATTAAGTGATGGCAGAAAAGTGAAATGCTGAAAACTCTGTAAAATGCGTCCATTTTGAATCAAATGATGTGCTTTGATGTGTTGTTTTCAATATTGCTCAGGAATGAGAATTGTCATGTGTGTTGCACAGCCTCACTTTGCGGCGGAGAATCTGGAGCTGATCAGAGACGAGGACGGGAATAATCTTCTGCACGTGTCTGCGGCTCAGGGACACACAGACTGTCTGCAGCACCTGACGTCTCTCATGGGTGAAGACTGCCTGAACGAACGCAATAAACAGCAGCTCACGCCTGCAGGACTCAGCGTACGGGTGTGTGTCACATCACACACACACACAGTCACAGTACAGCTGCACACTATAAATAAACAATAAACTAAATATATTTAATAAACTAAATGAATCGCATGCATTGGGTGTTTAGGCAAATCTGACCAATCAGAGGTGTTTACCAAGTTTAACCCCGCCTCTCCAGTAGCTGAAAATCAACACTTAGGGCTCGTTCACACCAAGCACGAAAACTATGAGGTAGTGCTGGACACACATTAATCACAGTAAATCACATCCACAATAAAAGTTTTTGACATTATAAAAGTGTGTGCGCTGTGCATATTTATTATTAATATATAGATATCGAATGCATGCATTTCTATGAACAAATGTTTATTTATGTTCATTATAATATAATATATATGATACAAATTATATTTAAATAACTATGTAGTCAAATTGTTTTGTATAGTTTTGTTTCTATGTATGTGTATAACATACACTCACTGGCCACTTTATTAGGCACACCTTTCTAGTACCGGGTTGGACCCCTTTTGCCTTCAGAGCTGTCTTAATCCTTGTCAGAGATTCAGCAAGCTGCTGGAAATATTCCTCAGAGATTTTGCTCCATATTGTCATGATAGCATCACACAGTTGCTGCAGATTTGTCGGCTGCACATCCATGATGCCAATCTCCCGTTCCATCACATCCCAAAGCTGCTCTATTGGATTGAGCTCTGGTGACTGTGGAGGCCATTTGAGTACAGTGAACTCATCGTCATGTTCAAGAAACCAGTCTGAGATGATTGAGCTTTATGACATGCTGCGTTATCCTGCTGGAAGTAGCATCAGAAGATGGAGACACTGTGCTCATAAAGGGATGGACATGGTCAGCAGCAATACTCAGGTAGGCTGTGGCGTTGATGCTCAATTGGTACTAATGGACCCAAAGAAAATCTCCCCCACACCATTACACCACCACCACCAGCCTGAACCGCTGATACAAGGCAGGATGATCCATGCTTTCATGTTGTCTGAGCCGAGCATCCGAATGTGTCAGCAGAAATGGAGACTCATCAGAGCAGCAACGTTTCTCCAATCTTCTATTGTCCAGTTTTGGTGAGTCTGTGTGAATTGTAGCCTCAGTTTCCTGTTCTTAGCTGACAGGAGCGGCACCCGGTGTGCTCTTCTGCTGCTGTAGCCCATCCGCCTCAAGGTTGGCCGTGTTGTGTGTTCAGAGATGCTCTTCTGCAGAGCTCGGTTGTAACGAGTGCTTATTTGAGTTACTGTTGCCTTTCTATCAGCTGGAACCAGTCTGGCCATTCTCCTCTGACCTCTGACCTCATCCACAAGGCATTTGCGTCCACAGAACTGCCGCTCACTGGATATTTCCTCTTTGTCGGAGCATTCTCTGTAAACCCTGCATGGTTGTGCGTGAAAATCCCAGTAGATCAGCAGTTTCTGAAATACTCAGAGCAGTCCGTCTGGCAGCAACAACCATGCCACGTTCAAAGTCTCTTAAATCCCCTTTCTTCCCCATTCTGATGCTCACTCTGACCTGCAGCAGATCCTCTTCACCATGTCTACATGCCTAAATGCAGTGAGCTGCTGCAATGTGATTGGCTGATTAGACATCTGCGTTAACTAACAGCTGGACAGGTGTGCCTAATAAAGTGGCCGGTGAGTGTATTATGTCAAAACAAACTTTAATTTGAATGTGTTTAATTTTAATTAATGTCCGCCCAGCTCTAACTTTAATGGAAGCTGTTTAGCTGATGTAGAAAACAGACCACACTCACTGATTACATCATCCTGCACTCATGGGCGTGTACTGACGTTTGTCCAATCAGATGATCTAGAGTGAGCACTAGATCAAGAGTGGCAGCTGTGATATCATGTCATGTGATGTGTTTGTGTGTATAGAACGGTCATCTGGAGTGTGTTCGCTGGATGGTGAGCGAGACGGAGGCCATCGCGGAGCTCAGCTGTACTAGAGAACACCCGAGCCTCATTCATTACGCTGCTCGATACGGTCAGGTGAGCGACTGGAGTAAACAAACACACACTCACTATGAAAAATATCCATGAATGAGCAGTTTTCAGTATTTAATGATTCATGTTTTATTTAGTTAATGTTGATTTCTGCAGGTGAGTTGCATTATGGGATCTTGATCTCTCTTCCAGCAGCTTTTAACCTTGATCAGTGTGTAAAAGTGTGTGTTCTGCACATGTGTAATAGTGTGCAGTGCTGTATTGTGTGTGTGTTGGTGTTGCATATTAGCTTGCAATAAACTGCAGCACATTTACTTTTACTCTGCACTCTTATTCCTCTACAGATCATCTCTGATATTATTTTAAACCACTAAAATGTCAATAAAGGCTCTTTGTTAAGCTGCAGAGTTGAATTATCAACATCAGCAGTCGACAGAGCAGAGATCAACATCCCATAAATAAACTCTCTCTCTTTCTATGTGTGTGTGTGTATGCGCATGCATGTACGTGTGTGTGTGTGTGTTGCAGGAGCGTGTGCTGCTGTGGCTGCTGCAGTTTATGCAGGAGCAGGCCATCTCTCTGGACGAGCAGGATCAGAACGGGAACTCTGCGGTTCACGTCGCCGCTCAGTTTGGTCATCTGGGCTGCCTTCAGGTGCGACACACTCAGACAGGAAGCGGCTCTCCCTCACGCTTCCTGCTGCACTTCCTGCAGACTGGAAGAAAAACACTGGCTCTCCCTCACACTGATCAATCTGCGAGCAGTTTCACGATCAAAACTGTTCAGAAAGAGTGAAGATGCTGGATGGCATTATACATTACGGTTCTGTTAGTGTTAGTAAATCTATTTCATCAATGAGCAGTACATTTATACACTGTACATCTGTAAAACATTAGCTAATGATTGTAGATTAGTCTTTGTTAGCTGGTTAACTCGCAGTGCGTGAACTATTCCTAACTAGCAAACTTCTGCTTTTAGTAATGCATTAGTGAATGTTGACTTAATCACGGTGTGATGAGACGCTTGCGCCATCTAAAGTGCTATTCCCTCGCCAGGGTTGCGCTAGTTACAGAAAAAAAGTACCTATATACTAGAGAGGGGGGACTCGAGTCACATGACTTGACTCGAGTCAGACTTAAGTCACAAAATGTAGGACTTGAGACTTGCTTGACAAATATCCAAAAAAGACTCGACTTGACTTGGACTTGACTGTCAGGACTTGAGGCTTGACTTGGACTTGAGTTAAATGACTTGAAAAAGGACTTGTCTTTGTTAAATACACAACGTTTGTTTTATATTCAGCATTTAAAAACAAAACCAGAAGTTACGCATGCGCAGTATTAGCAGCTCATCGCTTCTCAGATCGGTCTGAAAGAATCGGTTGAATTTGCTGGACTGGATCATTCGGTTCATTAAGAAGAACCGCTTTAAATGATTCATTAGATTCATTTGAACAATTCATTTGCTATTCGGCCATCAGATAATGCTGTGATGAAAAATGTAAGGCGCTCCGCCAAAGATAGCCTATTGTACGGGTTTAAAGTTTACAAACAAGACAGCTAATCAAAACTTATACTTTTATATATGACTCAGTGCTTGTGTATATTTAGTGACAGTCATTATCATTCTTCTACACTGTTTTGTATCCGCCTAATTTAACCAAACTTGATGATGTCATCAGGCTAATACACAGGCTATTTTATATACACTTCTATAATGCTTTGGCATTTAGGTTTGCTTTGAACTTGAAAGAGGGATGCAGTTTTGACCTGTGAGCGGTGCTCATGGCTCCTGAATAAGAGAAAGTGGATGTTTTTTTTTTTTAACAGTTTTTTTTTTTTACTTTAACCCATTGACAGTAAACGGTGTATAACACTGTCATAATAAAATAAATTATTGTACAAACATTACTACAAACAATTTACCGGTGGAAAAAAATGAAGAATTAAGTTAGGCAAAACAAGAAACCATTTCAGACCATGGATCTCAAAACATCTGTATGTGTGGAATGGGCTATATATATATATATATATATATATATATTATTTGGAATCTGAAGGTTCAAAATGACATTTAGGGTGCTTTCACACCTGTGAATCGATTCAGTTGTTCCGAAACAGAGATTAAAATTGTTACGTTGTTGCTCTTTGCTCTTGGAGCGGTTCGCTTTCACACTGCAAAGTTTCTAATCGGACCAAAAGAGCTAAAGCAAGTCACGTGCGAGTAAACTCTCCTCACATTGGTCAGAGTGTCAGGGTTTATTTTGCAGCGTCCCACTCAGCTGTCAGGAGAGGTGGTGGTTTGGTGGTGATTGACAGGGTGCGCACGCGTGACGTGTCTGAGGAGAGACACGGTGGGGAGGGGTGAGAAGGGTGCGCGACGATGCCTATTTGAGGACCGGGAGAGAGACGCGAGATTACCGAGAGATCATCACTTGTTTGCGGGCATCCGGAGACTCACGAAACTTCCTGCCATACTCATAATTCTCTCTTCATATAGCCGTAAGCCTATTACATATCCATAAAACACTGTGATATAACCGCGCTCGGATCTGATCACTTTCTCACTGCAATCGAACCGCTCCAGGGTTCGTTTCAATCGAGCCGAGACCACCTCATTCAAGCGATCTCGGAGCAATTACTTTGGCGCGGAACAGAGCGCGATTGCCCTGTTCACACATGCCAATCGAACCGCGCTAACTGGGCAAACGAGATACGTTCCGAAACAAAAGTGTAGGTGTGAAAGCACCCTTAGAGTTCATTCTTAGCCATTCATATCACTAATCAACACATTTGTTTTATTGGAGTTATTGAAATGTACAAAATGTCTTCGAGGAAGATGATCTTTACTTTAAACACAATAATGTTTTTTGTAATAAAAGAAAAACTTATCGTTTTGATTCAATCCCCCCCCCCTCCCCCAAAAATGTACCTGCGTACTTTAGGATTGGTTTTGTCATTAAGGGTCTTGTTTATTAATAGTGTAATATTTTAATGACTTTGAAGTAAGCACACTCATTCCCCTAAGCAGAAAGCCATCTGATTCTGATATATATATATCTATATATATATATACACAACAGTTCTGTCTGGTTCTCAAATCTGATTGGCTGATAGCCGTGTGATATTCTGCAATATCATAACTCCTACTGCCTCTTTACCCTTTGTGTATTACTCCGCCCACATACAGCCAGCAGAAAGCAGACACTACAGATCTAAAGTTTAAAAGATGCACGCTCAGCTGTTTAACTGTCAGCTTATGATTTGAATCCAATGTGGAAGAATGTAGTTCCTCATACAAAAGGGGTTTTAAAACTTTCCGTGTTTGATTTTGTTTTATATACACAATTATGCCGTCAAACTGTTGTATAAACGCAATATCACACGAGTAGCAGTGCAATATGGCTGTATATTGGCCATCACACGCCTCCCACCAGTGCCGATATACAGCCATATCGCACTGCTACTCGTGTGATATTGCTCATATATATATATATATATATATATATCATTAGATTGACTTGAAAGTGACTTGCTAGACCAGGCTACGACCTAACGTGACTTGAAATAAGCAGTGACTTGACTTGAGTCTGACAAAAAATGACTTGACTTGCTTAAGACTTATGACTTGAGACTTGCTTGTTACTTGCACATGTGTGACTTACTCCCACCTCTGATAAGTACAGTTACTAGTTACTTAACTCAAAAAAGAACTCAATTACTTGATCGATTACTTACACCAAAAAGTAATGCAATACTGTTAAGAGTAAAGGACATTTTAATGCTCCCATTAATGCCTTAAACAACACTTCAGTGCTGCATGGAGAATACTCTGCAGATCGGCCTCTCAGTTTAATTAATCTGCATTCTCACAACTAAAACGCAAGACTTGAACAGAAAGTCATTTTAAACACTCATTTATTTAAGTGAGACCAGCAGCACAAAAACAATATCACAAGATGATAAACAAGCTGAATCATATATTCAGAAACAAAAAGCAAAAACTAAAGTTTGTTCAGCGTCTGAAAACTATTTATATTTAACCCTTAAACTTGTTCCTTCACAGCTTGAGTATGAAAATAGCGACAATATACAACAAACACCTTTATAAAGTAATCTGAATTATCATTCACAATCAATTTCTGTCTCTCTGTGTGTGTGTGTGTGTGTGTGTGTGTGTGTGTGTGTGTGTGTGTGTGTGTGTGTGTGTGTGTGTGTGTGTGTGTGTGTGTGTGTGTGTGTGTGTGTGTGTGTGTGTGTGTGTGTGTGTGTGTGTGTGTGTGTGTGTGTGTGTGTGTGTGTGTGTGTTTCTCAGACTCTGGTGGAGTACGGCTCTAATGTGACGGTGCAGAATCAGCAGTGTGAGCGCGCGTCTCAGTGTGCGGAGCGTCAGGGTCACACCACCTGCTCCAGGTACCTGGTGGTGGTGGAGACCTGCATGTCTCTGGCCTCGCAGGTGGTCAAACTCACCAAACAGCTGCACGAGTAAGAGATGCACTCACTCATGTGTCTGACCGACCGCTGCTGAAGGTGTGGAGTGTGTGATGCCGGTGTGTGTGTGTGTGTTTCTGACAGGCAGACCACGGCGCGGGTGGCTCTACAGAATCAGCTTCAGCTTCTGTTGCAGACACAAGAGCCTAACGGCAGACCACCATCTCCCAGGTCTGACAACACACACACACACACACACACACACACACACACATGTATAATGTACAGCAACCGGCCCATTTTTAGATGCATTTCATATCAACTGGCCCATTTATAGATGTATTTCCTAGCAACCAGCCAGTTTTTAGATGTCTTTCATTGAAAACGGCCCATTATTAGATGCATTCCATAGCAACCGGCCCATTTTTAGATGTATTTCATTGCAACCAACTTATTTTTAGATGTATTTCATAGCAACAGGCACATTTTTAGATGTATTTCATAGCAACAGACTTATTTTTAGATGTTTTTCTTAGCAACCGGCCCTTTTTTAGAAGCATTCCATAGCAACCGGCCCATTTTTAGATGTATTTCATAGCAACCGGCCCATTTTTAGATGTATTTCATAGCAACCGGCCCATTTTTAGATGTATTTCATAGCAACCGGCCCATTTTTAGATGTATTTCATAGGAACCGGCCCATTTTGTAAATGCTTTTTTGAGCAACCGGCTTATTTAAAGATGTATTTCATAGTAACTGGCCCATTTTTAGATATGTTTTCTAGCAACCGGCCCATTTTTAGATGCTTTCCATAGCAACCGGCCCATTTTTAGAAGCATTCCATAGCAACCGGCCCATTTTTAGAAGCATTCCATAGCAACCGGCCCATTTTTAGATGTATTTCATAGCAACCAACTTATTTTTAGATGTATTTCATAGCAACAGGCACATTTTAGATGTATTTCATAGCAACAGACTTATTTTTAGATGTTTTTCTTAGCAACCGGCCCTTTTTTAGAAGCATTCCATAGCAACCGGCCCATTTTTAGATGTATTTCACAGCAACCGGCCCATTTTTAGATGTATTTCATAGCAACCGGCCCATTTTTAGATGTATTTCATAGCAACCGGCCCATTTTTAGATGTATTTCATAGCAACTGGCCCATTTTTAGATATATTTTCTAGCAACCGGCCCATTTTTAGATGCTTTCCATAGCAACCGGCCCATTTTTAGATGTATTTCATTGCAAATGGCCCTTTTTTAGATGCATTCCATAGCAACCGGCCCATTTTTAGAAGCATTCCATAGCAACCGGCCCATTTTTAGATGTATTTCATAAGAACCGGCGCATTTTTAGATGTATTTCGTAGGAACCGGCCCATTTTTACATGCTTTTTTGAGCAACTGGCCCATTTTTAGATATATTTCCTAGCAACCGGCCCATTTTTAGAAGCATTCCATAGCAACCGGCCCATTTTTAGATGTATTTCATTGCAAATGGCCCATTTTTAGATACATTTCCTAGCAACCGGCGCATTTTTAGATATATTTCCTAGCAACCGGCCCATTTTTAGATGTATTTCATAGGAACCGGCGCATTTTTAGATGTATTTCATAGGAACCGGCGCATTTTTAGATGTATTTCGTAGGAACCGGCCCATTTTTAGATGCTTTCCATAGCAACCAGCCCATTTTTAGATGTATTTCATAACCAGCAGATTTCCAGATGTTCTTGTATCTTGTGTTGTCTGACAGATGTTCTCTGTCTCTGTTCAGCTGTCGTGTTCCTCCGTCAGACTCGTGGCCTGAAATGACCCTAACAGCAGAAGTGGCTCCTGAAAACGGCCAGTGGGTCCTGAAGCAGAAACACACGGAGACGGACGGAGTCATGCGGAAACTGCTGACGAAAGATGCAGCAGAGCGAACCCATCCCAGAGACACCCACGATGCAGGGGCGGAGTCAGGGGCGGGGCCAGGGGCTGGACCAATGAAACGGCTGGGAGTGGGGGAGAGGCGGGAACTTAAGCTGGCGCGTCTGAAGCAGATCATGCAGCGTTCGCTCAGTGAGTCTGACGGAGACGTCTATCCTCCAGACGAGACCAAACACATGTCCAGACCCACACAACTGCCCATCCCCGAGGCTGAGGAGCCCAAAAACACACACTCCTCCAGCGAACGCAAGCTCTCCTTCACACACAGGACTTCCAAATCTGTGGACGCCTGTAACCCGTCTCCATCATCAGACCAGAGCGATCCTGAAACCAGAACAGAAGCGGGAGATAAAGTCACCACCAGTCCTAAAAGTGCGCTCAAATCTCCGTCCTCCCGCAGGAAAACCTCGCAGAATCTGAAGCTGAGAGTCACGTTTGATGAGCCGCCGCGGAAAGACGGAGCCGCCGGCGACACTAAAGCCCCGTCCACTAAAGAAAAGAGACCCTTCGGTGCGTTTCGCTCTATAATGGAGACGCTGAGCGGAAACCAGAACAACAACAACAGCAACAGCAGCAGCAGCAATGCTCAGAGTCCTGGAAAACACACCGGGAAGAAGAGCAAGAGCAAGACGAGCGCTGTGTAGAGCAGCCGATGACTGTCAGAGCCCTGGGTTAAGGGTTAGTTCACACTAAAATGACAATATCCTGCTCATTTCCTCCCCCACAGCTCATCAGAGATGCACACTGTAGGTAATGAACAGCTTCTGTGTTTATTAGCGGTGGTGAACTGCATTATGGGATGTTGATCTCTGCTCTGTCCACTTCTGATGTTGAATATTAAACTCTACAGTTTAATAAAGAGACTTTTACTGACATTTTAGTGGTTTGAGATGATATCAGAGACAATCTGTAGAGGAATAAGAGTGTAGAGTAAGAGTAAACGTGCTGCAGTTCATGACACGGAGTCTGTAGTGTAATATACAACACCAACACACACACTATACAGCACTGCACACTATTACACACGTGCAGAACACACACTTTTACACACTGATCAAGCAGAGGTGGGGATCCACACGCTGGTTTATTAGAATGGACAGTCAAGCAGTGGTCAATACAGGGGCAAACTGATGTATGAGGGCAATCCAGAGTCGACATCAAATTAACAGGCAGATGGTCAAAAGGCAGGCAGCAAACAGGACGAAACACATAAACAAGGCAAAGGATCAAACACACGGCAAAGGCAGACCAAGGAAACGCGTTGTAGTGTCACTATAGCAGATAACAAGACTCAGCAAAGAGTATTTGTGTTTGAGCAGTACTTCTACACCATGAATCAGGCCGGTGTAATCAGTCAGGATCTAGAACATGTGTGAATGGAGGGCATGTATGAAGTTGTAGTCCATGAATTAGCGCAGGGGTGTCAAACTCAATTCCTGGAGGGCCGAAGCCCTGCACAGTTTAGTTCCAGCCCTGCTCCAACACACTTACCTGTAGGTTTCAAACAAGCCTGAAGGACTCAATTAGTTTGATGAGGTGTGTTTAATTAGGGTTGGAAGTAAACTATGCAGAGCTGCGGCCCTCCAGGAACTGAGTTTGACACCTGTGACCTAGCGAATTTGTAGTTTGTGCGAGTGTGAATGTTTTCCAGCGACCTCTGGTGGTTAGAGATCGCTGGTGATCATGACATTTACACACTTGAGTAGGTTAAAAGCTGCTAGAGGAAAGGTCAACATCCCATAATGCAGTTCACCAGCAGAAATAAACAGGGAAATATTAAACGTGAATCGCAGAATCCAGAAAACTGCTGATGTGTGTGACTTTAGAGCATCACAGCAGGCTTTGAGCTGACTCTGTGGGGTTTGGGGCTTCATATAATGGCAGTGAATGGTGACCGATTTATAAATAAACACATACAGATGAGTCCAAATCTATAGCCGTGGCTCCTGATCACACACTGAGCTCATGTAAAGCTCCCGGTAAAAAATTCAACATTATTTACAATATTATAGCTTTAATCCAGTGAAGCGGGGGTGTCCAAACTCAGTCCTGGAGGGCCGGGCTCCTGCATACTTTAGTTCCAACCCCAATTAAACACACCTGAGGCAGCTGATCAAGCTCTTTCTTGGTTAATCATAAACTTCCAGGCAGGTTTGTTGAAGGATGTTGGAGCTAAACTATGCAGGACAGCGGCCCTCCAGGACTGAGTTGGACACCCCTGCAGTAAAGCAGTCACGTGTGCTGATACCTGTTTGACTTCATGCTGTAAGTGATGTTCAGTTTCCTGTAGGGAGTGATGATTTCTGTTTACAAGATCTCATTATTTTTAATCTACTTAACATGTCAGTGTTGTCTGCCGTTATATGAAGCGCTGAGAACCACAGATTCAGCTCCCAATCTCCATTAATGTAATAAAAAGCTCATCTGGGATGAGCTGTGGGCGACTACATGAACAGGAAGCTTTCATATTTGGGTGATCTGTGCCTTTAAGGGTTAGTTCACACAGAAATTAAACATGTTATTAATCACCACCATGCTGAAAAATCCAGCTTAAACCAGCCTAGGATGGTTGGCTGGTTTTAGCTGGTCGACCAGGCTGGTTTTAGAGTGGTTTTGGCCATTTCCAGGCTGGTCTTAGCTGGTCACGGTGGAAAATGACCAGCTAAATCCAACTAAAACCAGCGTGACCAGCCTGGTTTAAGCTGGACATAGCTGGTTTTGGCTGTGCTTCCAGCCTGACTAGGCTGGTCAAGCTGGTTTTAGATGGTCATCTCCCAGCCTGACCAGCTAAGACCAGGCTGAAAATGGCCAAAACCCCTCTAAAACCAGGCTGGTCGACCAGCTAAAACCAGCCAACCATCCTAGGCTGGTTTAAGCAGTTTTTTCAGCAGCTCTCTCAGGAGGATTAAATCAAATTTAGTGTTTATTTAAAACAAAGGAAGCTGATCTGCCAGTGGGTGAGGAACACCTGGTTTTCTGAGTGAAATGACCAGATTATTCCCCTCACTGGCAGATTATTCAGTAACACACTATAATAACTGCACACTATGAGTCATTTATGAATTATTGGCATCTAGTGAATTCATGATCAGTTCAGCATGACCGCTGCATTAATAAACGTTAGTAAACAGTTTATAACTGCAGATACAAATGCTCTATTACTGACTTATAAACACATGTATAATGTGCTTAATAACTGCACTTTCATACTTTGTTTTAATTTTTCACTAAATTAACTATTGCATTAATAACACACCAGTTGTATTTAAGAGTAGTTGGAGGTTTTTAAGATGATTCAGAATGAGTTAGTAAATGATTAATAAACTATTGAAATTAACGTTTATAACTCGTATTATTCAGGCGTATAGTAATTGTTGATTTGTATGTTAATGATTTATTTTTAACTCTGCTTCATCCAGTTCTGTGACCTAATCTAAAGTGAGGACTATTGATGCTTTATAAATCTCTTATAAATGCCAATTAAATGCTTGGTATCAAATGCACAATAATCTTTGCAATCGTATCTAAAAAGTAAAATGACTTGGATAATTAGATAAAACAACAATATAATAATTAATCAATATAAGAAGATGCACTGTTTAAACTGTAGTCTTTTTATTGTAGATACGGTTCCAAAGATTTTATTTTATTTGTTGCAGGTTAATTTGTGTATCTTCAAATGAATAGAATTAATAATGTTGTTAATGTTCTTTTATTCCTGTTTAGAATATAACTGAGCCTTTAATAGTCATTTATGCAGGATTCAATAGTCCTCACTTTAGATTAGCTCACAGAACTGGATGAAGATGAGTTAATAAAGCATTTATCAACATACAAATGAACTATTAGTATACGCCTGAATAATAAGAGATATAAATGTTGATTTTTATTATTTTTTAAGATATATTTTTGGCCTTTTTGCCTTTATTAAGTGGACAGGACAGTATTATAGACAGGAAGTGAAGTGGGAGAGAGCTGGGGTAGAGACGGGAGATGTCCTCGAGCCGGGATTCGAACTTGGGACGCCCTGAAGTGCTCCTGCACCATTTGTCAGCACACTAACCACTAGGCTATTGCACCGACATAAATGTTGATTTCAATAGTTTATTAATCATTTACTAACTCGTTCTGAATCATCTTAAAAAGCAACTAACGATGCTTAAATAACTGATTTGTAAATAATGCAATACTTAATTTAGTAATAAAAATAAATCATTAACAAAGTATGAAAGTGCAATGATTAAGCACATTATACATGTGTTTATAAGTCAGTAATAGAGCATTTGTATCTGCAGTTATAAACTGTTTATTAATGTAGAGTAATGCTGAACTGATGATGAATTCACTATTTGCTAATGCTTAATAAATGGTTCATAGTGTGTAGATATTATAATGTTACAGATTATTCATCTTATTTGAAGGAAAACACTACAAACCTTCACTTATTATTTCTGAAAGGAAGTAAAGCTTCTTGATGTGAGCATGTTTAGATATTTGGACTTGAACACTCTTGAAAAGCCTGTTTTGCAGTGTAGTGAACACACGGTTTGATCTGATACTGAAAACATTGGTGGACAGAGTAGTGTTGCAGGTATTTTGGAGCTTTGGTGGTTTAAGGATGTGTTTCTGGACCTGCGTCTCGGGACCCTTGCTGTTTATGGAGGATGAAGAGCTGCAGGATTTCATCTAAAATATCTTCATTTGTGTGATGAATGATGAACGAAGCGCTCAGAGGATTATAAACCACATGGGGAATCTTGATTTCTGTGTGAACTGACCCTTTAAATCACGCGTTACGTACATGAGAACACTTTCTTACTCACCAGTTTAGAGTTTTGTACAGACTCGATAATAATGAACCTGAACGAACACACAGACGAATGAAGGAATCGCTCTTTACTTGTGATTCTGTTTGTTTAATAACTCTAATATGTTTCTATATAATCTGTGTTGTTTTGCGGTAATGTATGATTCATAATTTATCTGTTATTACGTTTGAATGCAAGAAACGGTCTGCTATTGGAAAGCATTGTATAACGCCGATTAAAATAAAGAGGTTTTCAGCTGTTTACTATACGAGGAGAGGTTACTCGCACAGAGCTCGTTTCAATAGTGAGGATGTCTGAGGAGAATCACGAGTGTGTGAAGTTAAAGATGGAGATGTGTGATGATAAACTGACTGGGCATCTTAAAGACGCTAATAATATTGACCTTAATTAAAATAATATGGACCTTAATATTGTTATTTAATCATTTTAAAAACTACTTTTATTACATCCAAACTAAAATATATGTGTGTGTGTGTGTTTGTCAGAGATTCAGCAAGCTGCTGGAAATATTCCTCAGAGATTTTGCTCCATGTTGTCATGATAGCATCACACAGTTGCTGCAGATTTGTCGGCTGCACATCCATGATGCCAATCTCCCGTTCCACCACATCCCAAAGCTGCTCTATTGGATTGAGCTCTGGTGACTGTGGAGGCCATTTGAGTACAGTGAACTCATCGTCATGTTCAGCAGTCTGAGATGATTGAGCTTTATGACATGCTGCGTTATCCTGCTGGAAGTAGCATCAGAAGATGGAGACACTGTGCTCATAAAGGGATGGACATGGTCAGCAGCAATACTCAGGTAGGCTGTGGCGTTGATGCTCAATTGGTACTAATGGACCCAAAGAAAATCTCCCCCACACCATTACACCACCACCACCAGCCTGAACCGCTGATACAAGGCAGGATGATCCATGCTTTCATGTTGTCTGACCCGAGCATCCGAATGTGTCAGCAGAAATGGAGACTCATCAGAGCAGCAACGTTTCTCCAATCTTCTATTGTCCAGTTTTGGTGAGTCTGTGTGAATTGTAGCCTCAGTTTCCTGTTCTTAGCTGACAGGAGCGGCACCCGGTGTGCTCTTCTGCTGCTGTAGCCCATCCGCCTCAAGGTTGGCCGTGTTGTGTGTTCAGAGATGCTCTTCTGCAGAGCTCGGTTGTAGCGAGTGCTTATTTGAGTTACTGTTGCCTTTCTATCAGCTGGAACCAGTCTGGCCATTCTCCTCTGACCTCTGACCTCATCAACAAGGCATTTGACCCACAGAACTGCCGCTCACTGGATATTTCCTCTTTGTCGGAGCATTCTCTGTAAACCCTAGAGATGGTTGTGTGTGAAAATCCCAGTAGATCAGCAGTTTCTGAAATGCACCAACAACCATGCCACATTCAAAGTCTCTTACATCCCCTTTCTTCCCCATTCTGATGCTCAGTCTGAACTGCAGCAGATCCTCTTGACCATGTTTACATGACTAAATGCAGTGAGCTGCTGCCATGTGATTGGCTGATTAGACATTTGTGGTAATGAGCAGTTGGACAGGTGTACCTAATAAAGTGGCCGGTGAGTATATATATATAAATAGGTCATATTTTCTAGCACATTTAAACAAAATAGATTATTTTCACAGATATGTTTATTAAGATAATTGTAAAGTCTCTAAATGTCTTTAGAAATGGAAAGATAATGCATTTAAATTCATGCAAAATATTGCAAACTACACAACATTTTGTTTTTAGCGCTTCGAGTCTGAGAAAAGCGCACTATAAATAAAATTAATATTATTATTTAGATTTTTGCTTTTGAATATTTTTCTCTAATATAGATTTGAGCTACTAATTTTTAAAAATCATTATCTGCAGTTATTTAGTTAGATCAGCTCCAGATTTGGCTTCAGGACTGACTGATGTATTGCACAATTATACATAATATTGTAAGGATCCTGTTGAAAATAATAATGTCAATGAAAGATTTGTGAGCACTTTGTGAGGCTTATTTAAATTAAATGAGAGAGAGAGACAGATTGAGAGAGAATAAGTGTTTGTTCATATTATTATTATTAAATCTATATGTATGTTTTGTTCTGACAACATTGTGCTTTATTTCAGTCATGCCAATAAAGCTCTTTGAATATGAATTTGAATAAGACAGAGAGAAAGTATAACAGAGAGAGAGAGAGACAGATTGAGAGACGGGCAGACAGAGAGACACACAGATACAGGCTGAGAGCGAGAGACAGGCAGGCAGGCGCTGGTGTTCGGCTGTTGTGCAGCATGAAAATGGAGCAGACGAGCGCTTGATTTGACAGCAGTCGAGTCGTCTATAGATTTTTGTGTCCATTGTTTGGGCTTATTTGTGTGCTGCTTTACTCAGTCAATCAAATATAATTGACACCGCTGGGCTGCTGTTGTTTCTGGATGACAGCGGTTAATGCCGCTGGAAAACAGCTGCGGGAAACTCGCTCTGCTGAACGATGGGGAAAGGTTTCAGTCTCTCTCAGCCGTCAAGCGCATTAATTGATGATCTTATAATAATGTGATCAACCTTTAATTCTGCTTCTGTTCACCAGAAACACACACGCAGTTCTGCCATCATGGCTGAATATTCATGATCGGAGAAATCCAGAAGAGGGAAGCAGAGCCGTGCAGAACATTCAGCATGATCATCATGAGTATACAGCAGCACACACATCTCTCCCATTTAAATGAGATAATGCACATGTGTGATGCTGATATTCTAAATACAGTCAACAATTATTCAACTCAAGTTTATTTCTATGCCACTTTTGCACAATTATTTCTGTTCCAAAGCAAGAAAATTATGGTTTCAAACACAAATCAAGTTTTATTTAAACTCTTAGAGTGTGTTTTTGTTAATATTCAGATTGTTGTATTGGTGTTTGTTCATCACAGTGTGCTTTAATACATAATAAGCTATTTATTTTCCAGCAATACCTTTTTTTACATGTTAATCAGGCCCACATGCAGGAGACATTGACTGATACTCTGAATATTTATAGGTCTGTTGTTCATTAATACTGTATAATATGCCTCCATTTATTTACATTAATTAAGCTTGCAGTGAAAACTACTAAATCTTTAGAGTTTGAAAAGCATTTATTGATCTTAGCTGATGTTATTTTCTTAGTTAATGCTTAATAACTTTATTAAGAGTTGATAAAGCAATGTAGAGAAATTTAAGGCCCTTGATAAGTATAAAAAGTCTTTAATGCTAGTTTGTAAGGTATTAAATTTGACATCATTTTTGATTATGCAGTGTATATTTGTATGCTAAAGATGCCTGAATTAAATCTGGGAATATCAGGATGCTGTGTAGTAAATGAAATCAACAGAATCCGGCTAGATTTGACATCATGCTGCTTTGTTTACTGCTGTAATCAAGGCAACACCATCATTTCTGCAGTTCTACAGGCGCCAACCTGCTCAATTAGCAAGATTTACTAGAGATTTATTCAGTATATGTCTAATGTTTCAATAGTGTCTGGATGCAGCCTTTATGATGCAGGCTGAGATTGCATCACTCAGCGATGCAGGGTCAGACACAATGCAGTCAATGGAGTGAGTGACGTCACTGTGATGGGTAGGGTTAGGGGTGGGGTTAGGTGAGCGCATTAAAAAGCATTGGATGCAGCTCAGAATGCACTGCACCAGGTCTGCAGCCAGACTCCTCTCTAATGTTTTAGTTTTGGATTTGTTTCTTACATTAATATTGGTCACATTTTTGATGGTCTGCTTGCTGAATTAAGTTGCACTGCATCTACATGCCAACTAGTTCTCATTAGATTCTCAGTAGACTGTTAGGTTGGGGTTAGTGTATAAGTTGACATGAACATGAAAAGTTTACTATAGTCAGTTAAATGTCTATTAACGGAGCAGCATCAGCATATTAAGCAGACAGACTACTAATACTCAAATGCACCTTCAAAATAAAGTGTTACCATAATATTTAGTAAATATATACCCGGGTAAAGTCTCACCAGTGTTTCTGGTTGAATCCTAAAGTGGTTATAAGGTCTTTAAAAGGTCTTAAAGGTATTAAATTTCACTCTCTGATTCCTCTATATACTCTGAACCTTCACAATAAGTTCACAAAAGACTAGATGGAGTTTAGGAAAATTCCAATAGTCTCATGATGATGCATCTCTCAGTGATGCAATGTCAGACACAATGCACTCAATGGAGCTAGTGAAGTCACTGTGAGGGGTGAGCGCATTAAAAAGCATTGCATGCAGCTCAGATTGCATGTGCAGCAGGTCTGCATCCAAATTCAGGCGATTTCTTTTCTTAAACCGTCAATAACTACTGTAATTAATGTTTATGTTGTTCTAAACTAATGCAAACGTATTGTTTTTGCACTTTATAATTATGTTACACCTAATAAGTTAACTATACAGTAACAGTACATGAATAATGATGCATTAATATGTAAACTAAACATTACTTTATTATGAACTAATGATTTGAGTGAATGCATGTGCCAATCATGAACTTCAACTTCACGAGAGGTCGTGCACTGAAAAAAGATTCAAAGATGATTCCTTAGATTTACTCATTTTTTTAAAGTTGAGTGTTGTAAATAATTTATTTGAGCTGAATTTAAACAAACAAGATAAGTTGAACATTGCTAAATTTAATTTGTTTGTTTATATATAACATAAATTGTTTGCAACAAATTTGCAGACATTATTTTTTCCAGTGTGTGTGAATGACGACTACCTTTATCACCTGTTAGTGCATGGTGTTAAATTAACATTAAAGTTTAAGCTTAATGTAACCAACATGACCTCATAAGCTGTTAATGTATAATTATGTCATGACTTTACTTGGAGGGGCACATCACCCTTAACTCGTCCCTAACTACTCATCGACTCCTGTGTTTAAACTGTTGATGTTGCCTGAACATTCTTCTATTGTTATTCAGTGTAAACATTCTTCTATTGTTATTCAGTGACGTCACTCACTCCACTGAGTGCATTGTGTCTGACACTGCATTGCTGAGTAATGCAATCTCAGTTTGCATCATAAAGGCAGCATCCAGATACTATTGGATTAGCTAGCCTTGGTGTGTCTGGTTAGGGTTGGAACTAAGCTGTGGAGGACACCGGCACTCCAGGACCGAGTTTGGACATGCCTGCACTAGACGAATGTGCATAAGGAGTTGATGAGTACTTAAGGATGGGTTAATGGTGATCTGTCTCTCCAAGTAGTCAAGATATAACTAAACATTAACATGTCAGGAGTTCATGATGGTTAAATTAAGCATAAACAAATGTGGTAACTAACACATTAATTAACAACATGTACTACCAAGTAATAAGGGTAGCCGTTATTTACATATTAACTCTTGTGACTCATGTTGTAAAGTTAGTTAAAGATTAGCGCATGCATTCACCCATCATTAGTTCATAATAAAGTAATGTTTGTTATGGTGGCTTGAAAAGCCAACATACTGTTATCTCACTTAAACTTCTTCTTCTTCCGTCTTCCGAGTCTAATTTTAAAGTGTATCTCCTCCTAACCTCTTCAAGCTACATACTTCAAACTTTCGTCAAACCTTCAAACTGGTCTGACTCGGGTTGCTATGTCTTTTCTAACTGATCCGACTTTCGGTTTTCCGAAAAACGACCTGGGAAATTCCCAAAATTCCCATTGACTTAACATTGGGTCAAACTTTGTGACCTCATAACTCTGCATCAGACTGTCCTACAAACTTAAGAATGGCCTCATCTAACTCAGACTAGCCAGCAGCCAATCACCGATGACCTTTAAACTTACTAGCAACCACTTATGCCACCCTAGCAACTGTCCACAGACTTCCATTGTAAAAGACTGCCATTGACTTAACATTGAGTCAACCTTTGTGAGCCCATAACTCTGCATCAGGCTGTCCTACAGACTAGAGTCAGGCCTCATTCAACTCAGTCTAGCCATCAGCCAATCACTGATGACCTTTAGACTTACTAACCACTCCCTAGCAACCAATTTCAGCACCCTAGCAACTGTTCTATAGACTATGACTAGCTATTCTAACACATTGTAATAGTTTTAACATGCTACTGACATGCTAATGTTGCTAGAAACATGCTAGTCATGCTAACATCATGCTAATTCATGCTAACAACAAGCTGATTCATGCTAGAAACATGCTAACAACATGCTAATTCATGGTAGAATCATGCTAGTAACATGCTAATTCATGCTAGAATTATGCTAATAACATGTTAATTCATGCTAGTAACATGCCAATTCAAGATAGAATCATACTAACATGCTATTTACACTTTAAAACCACTTAAAACATTCAGACTCTGCTTTTTAAGCCACCATAAAGTTTGTTCTTAAACTTTAATATCTAGTTTTACATATTAACACATCATTATTCATGTACTGCTATTGTAAAGTGTTACCCGCATTTATAAGCTGGAATAATGAGTCAAAATTTAATGTGTTTTCATAAGACAAGCAAAATAATCTGCCACTGGTGTAAGAGAAATAAATATAACTTTATAACTGACAACAAGATTGCTTACTTCCCCCATTTTCTGATAATGTTTTAATGAAAAACTCACTTCATTTGAACTTATTTAAAAATGCTTTGTCTAGAAAATGCTTATTATTTGAGATCTTTTAGATATTTGGACTAGAAACAAGACAAAAACTTGACAAAAACTAAGAAAGAGAAGCACTTATTTGCAGTGCAGTGTTGTAATAACACTGTATATCAGGATTAAAGCTTCACTTAATCACAATAATACAATAACCATGACCTAAATACCCCTAAACTCGTCCTGCTTCCAGTGATGTGTTGGAGATCTTGTGATTTTCCTCTTTGTTTGATATCCTGTAGGCGCCGCACAATGAAGAAAAGGCCAGATGAACTGCTTTGGACGTGAGAGGAGGAGTTTGGGCCGGACCGAGCCGCAGGATCAGGTCAGTGTGTTGAACATCATTACTCAGAAACAGTCAGATTTCAGAGAACATCATCATCATCCATGCAGCTCTTCACTTGATGGAGCTTTCATATTCATGAGCGATCGGCTTGCTCACACACACGCTGTTTAATCACACAACACACTCATGCTGGAAACACCGCCGGCCCTCCAGATCAAATATTTGGATATTGAAATAAAGTCTGGAGGAATGTCTTCTTTGCCTCCCGGTGTTTTTCTGCTGACGGGAATATCTGCTGTGGTCTGAAGACGTTTAACCCTCTGCTGCTGCTCAAACACATCTATGCACTGCATTTCACTACACTCATTACACTGAGTTATACTTAAAGAGACGCTATTATGGAAAACTCACTGTTTATGTGGGGTTTAAACACAGATGTGTGTGTGTGTGTGTGTGTGTGTGAATATCTCCAGCCTCTAATGCTCAACATTAATTAATTGTATTTTTAATAATCACACTAGGGTGACAGTGGCGCAGTAGGTAGTGCTGTCGCCTCACAGCAAGAAGGTTGTTGGTTCGAGCCTCGGCTCAGTCGTTTCTGTGTGGAGTTTGCATGTTCTCCTTGCGTTCGCGTTGGTTTCCTCCAGGTGCTCCGGTTTCCCCCACAGTCCAAAGACATGCAGTACAGGTGAATTGGGTAAATTATCCATAGTGTATGTGTGTGTGTGTGTGGATGTTTTCCAGAGATGGGTTGCGGCTGGAAGGGCATCCGCTGCGTAAAAACTTGCTGGATAAGTTGGCGGTTCATTCCGCTGTGGCGACCCCGGATTAATAAAAGGACTAAGCTGACAAGAAAATGAATGAATGAATGATTAATCACACTTGCGACGTGTTGGCTCAGTGGTCAGCTCTGTGGCCTCACAGCAAGAAGGTCCCTGGTTCGAGCCTTGGCTGGGTTGGTGTTTCTGTGTGGAGTTTGCATGTTCTCCCTGTGTTGGCTTGGGTTCCCTCACAGTCCAAACACATGCGCTATAGAGGAATTGATTAACTAAATTGGCTGTAGTGTATGAGTGTGTGTGTATGGATGTTGACCATTACTGGGTTGCAGCTGGAAGGGCATTCACTTTGTAAAACATATGTTGGAATAGTTGGCGGTTCATTTCGCTGTGGCAACCCCTGATTAATAAAGGGACTAAGCTGAATGAGAATGAATGAATGAATACAGGAATATTTTCAATGCCAGAATCCATTTATTCACCTAAAAATGTAAATATTGAGAAAGTATTTGAACTGTTTTTGGGTCGTGTAATATTTACTTTAGAATTACTGGGGAAGTATGTAAAACAGACACGGTGGTGCAGTGGGTGGCACGTTTGCCTCACAGTAAGAAGGTCGCTGGTTCGAGTCCTGGCTGGGTCAGTTGGTGTTTCTGTGTGGAGTTTGCATGTTCTCCCTGTGTTGGCGTGGGTTTCCTCCGGGTGCTCCGGTTTCCCCCACAAGTCGAAAGACATGCGCTATAGGGGAATTGGGTATGCAAAAATTGTCTGTAGTTTATGAGTGTGAATGAGTGTGTATGGATGTTTCCCAGTGATGGGTTGCGGCTGGAAGGGCATCCGCTGCATAAAACATATGCTGGATAAGTTGGCAGTTCATTCCGCTGTGGCGACCCTGGATTAATAAAGGGACTAAGCTGAAGGAATATGACTGAATAAATATGTAAAACCCAATGAATGAAGGCAGATTAGTGCCATCTGCTGGAGGTAAAAATTAGCTGCAATTATTGTAGCATTAACTCTTTAACTACCCCACTAAGAAAGAAATGTTTGGACTGCATTTCTAAACACACCCAATGCATTTTTTTTTTCAACACAATTTCTAAAATTTCAGCCTCTATCAAATGGTTGATATGTCCGTTTATGCTAAAAGTACCGAATTTAATACATATACTGTGAAAATATGAAGTGTAAGAGCAATTAATTTAAAATATAGTCAAAATAAAACATTTTTGAATACTAAATCACCTTTTCTTTAATGTATACTATTAAATATTTCAGATTCCCATTGTTTTATATATTTTTTTCTTCAATAAAGCCAAAATCAAGTGTAGTAGTGCAACAGAATTATGTATGTCTGATTTTTTTTTGTAATCCAACAATGCTGTGTGTAGACTATTATTATTTAAAACTTTAGTCCCTTGATCAACCTGGGGTTGCCACAGCGGAATGAGCCACCAACTTATCCAGCATATGTTTTACGCAGCGGATGCCCTTCCAGCTGCAACCCAGTACTGGGAAACTCCCATACACACACTCATACAATACAGACAATTTAGCCTACCCAATTCCCCTATAGCGCATGTGTTTGGACTATGGGGAAAACCGGAGCACCAACACGGGGAGAACATGCAAACTCCACACAGAAACACCAACTGACCCAGCCAAGGCTCGAATCAGCAACCTTCTTGCTGTGAGGCGAACGTGCTGCCCACTGAGCCACCGCGTCACCCCTTTACATGACTTTACCAGTCAGTGTTCAAAACAGTGGTCAACCGTAGAGGGGCAGTCAAAGGGTTAATAAAGATTCATACTAAACCTCTCGCAGGACAACTAGTCTCTCGAGTCATAACTAGTCTCTCACAGGACATAACTAGATTTAAATCAGGTTTAGTTCAGGACTCTGGGCGGGCCGAAATTCAGTCTTCCAGTCTGTTTGCTTCAGAATATTTACAACTCCTGAAATTTGCCTAGCAACATCTTTTATTCCAGTTCATTCATTCATTTTCATTCGGCTTAGTCCCTAATCTATCAGGGGTCGCCATGGTGGAATGAAACGCCAACTATTCCAGCTTATGTTTTACACAGCGGATGCCCTTCCAGCTGCAACCCAGTACTGGGAAACACCCATACGCACTCATTCACACACACTCATACACTATGGACAATTTAGCTCACCCAATTCACCTGTACCGCATGTGTTTGGACCCATGCCAACACGAGGAGAACATGCAAACTCCACATAGAAACACAGCCGGGACTCAAACCAGAGACCTTCTTATTATGAGACCATGGTGCTACCACTACTCCAGTTCAGACAGCTTCAAAAAGTCAAAACCGTGTTGTTGAAGTTGAGAGAGTAGAGTTTAACCCTTTCGTCGCCGTATATCTGCACAGATTTCAGCTTCCCTCCTCCCTAAACATGTTCCCTTTATATCAATTTGTGTCCTTTTTCTGTCATCTTAAAGTCATGTAGCATGTCGTAAAGCAAAGTCACGAGATACAGCGAGTTTTGTAGCACTCTTGTAGTGAATTATAAAAGTTTAAACCCCGAGCATCTGTCAGTGTCTGTGATAACAGGACAGGGTTAAACACACAGTGCGATGAGTACATAAATGAGCATGATCTGTGGAGGTGTGTGTTGTTGAGCGGCGGTAAATGAGGCTCTCTGTCTGTCAGAGATCTGCCTCTTCATATTTATCAAGCATCGATCGGCCGCTACACGACGCCTCCTCGTCCTCCTGCTGGTCTGGAGTCAGTCTTCTGCCAGTTATTCACTGGACTGCGATGCTTGCTTTAACCTGCTTTATTGATCTGCAGATGCTCCATTACAGCGCGCGGGGTTCTCTGCTACGGTGGCCCGGAGAGCTCTTAAAGGGAAACATCACCTTTATAAAAGGTTTAAACATGTTAACATGCAGTCATTTAGCAGATGCTTTACTCTGAAGCTGCTTACAACTGAGGAGACATTCAACAAGAAGAGGCAACGCACACAGCAATAGCTGATTATACAGAGGAACTGTGTGTGCTCAGAGGATTCAGTGCTAGATTTAATGAGAGGGGGAGTGCTTGCTTATTAATATAGAGGGAAGTGTTTCTACTGGTGGTTTATCAACCCCACTCACCTGTGTGAACACACTTCACAGATGCACAATGTGTTTTGTTTGTTTGATGTGGAGTGTTTTTATGAACGTGTCTGGTGCAAATGTGCAAAACTAGATCAAGTGCCCTTTAATGTGTCAGAGAGTGTGTCATCAGTGTGTCAATAGACCTTTTTCTTGGCTGCTGCATGGAGGGCGACAAAGCGACCAGCGTCTGCCGGTAGAATGTTTAGTACTTACGTTTACAACTGGTAATTTACGATCTGAAAATGGGTTTCACTAGCGTTTTGAGTGGATTATGGAGTGTTTTTGTGACACACAACTGTGAAAGGTGTGTGTTAAAGCCGCTATAATCTGTCGCGAGAGAAAAACTTTCTTTTAGTTCACGTGTCTGCCGCCAGAATTACAGTGTGTGCGTGTGTTTCCAACTTGTCGGCTGCAAGGTTATTATAGTTAACGAAAGCAAATGAGAAAACAAAAACTAAAATATTACATAATTGTCGTTAACTGAAAATACAAATTAAAACGAGAGTTTTTTTTTAAAACTAGAACTAACTGAAACTGTATTGTGTACATACAAAACTGAATCTAGCCAAAATTATAGCAAAAACCTCCTTCGTTTTCCAGCCTGATCTCACAAGGAAACGCAAATATTTTACGTTTTGCCAGTTTAGTGGCTAATGTCGTACGAGTTCAGTTGTACGAAAATATACGATTTTGAAAAGGAGGTGAGGCACCCAAACCCCACCCCTAACCCCAACCGTCATTGGTTGACGATCAAATTGTACTAAATTGTACGAATAAGATTGTACGAATTCATACGAATTAGCCACAAAATCAAAAAGTTACGAATTGCCGTGAGATTGCATTGTTGTTTTCGTATTTGTGAATGTATTTAATACATAATCTTACTGTAAACTGTTTAGAAGTAAATCTAATTCGCGCTGCAGGTGTTTGACCCGTACGGCACCTCAGAGTCTGTAGTGAAGTGAACATGACAGCAGCACGGTGACAGCAGAAATACAGACACTTTAAACTATTACTTAAACACATTTGTGCTTAATAATGGGTTTTATTTTTGTATCGCGGATGAATCTTTTTAACCGGATCTTCTAAGTGAACCGGTTGAGCTAGTTCACCAAAACAAACTGAATCATTTGAAATGATTCACATCTCCAGTGAGCACTTATCCACAAACTACTTAATTTTTAACAAGCCTAATACCCCCTCTGACTCTAAATAATCCAAAATATTCTCTCATTCAGTTATTAGATCAGCAACATAACACTGAGATTAAACTTGAGAAGCGGTGAACCGATAATACTTTGCATGTGTGATTCAGTGAACCAAACACAAACAGCACATGACAGCCTGATGAGACTGAACTAAACTTGAACAACTGCAGCGCGGGTAAACCGAGGGCTTAAATGAGAGGATCTGGAGAAAACGTAAGTTTATTTCATAACAGACAATCGTAATGGAGTTTAAATAAGTGAATCATGATTCAGTTAGGCTGCAGAACTTTACTGTAAGACATTTTTCAGATCATGGTGATGTTTTAACTGACTGATTATTGACTCTGACTATTGCAGACTACACAATGTTGGTATGTTGAGTCCAAACATCCGCATTAAAGATCTGAACTTCCCATCACTACTGTGTATTTACCCTCAGAGCAGCCTTGCACACATATTGCACTGAAGGCTACTCTCACTCCTCTGACCTCTAAAACGTGCTCTAGCGACAGAAGCTAGAGGCTATGGTCTTTAGCCTCCTTGTTAGAGCAACCGACTTCCATGCGGAAGGTTGCCGGTTTGATCCCAGCTTGGAGCGGGTTGGAAGATGTAGGATTAGTGGGGGTTACACATGTATCCTCCAAATACAGGTTTCAAAACATGTATGTCTGAGTTTTTATTATACAATATTTATTCCATTGACTTAGAATCTTGCACCTAACAAATATCCTTATTTAGAAAAATAAACTAAAACTAATACTGAAACTAATAAAGACTAAACTAAAACTAAAGTCATTTCACAATATAGGAACTAATAAAAACTAGTATATCTGCCTCTTAAACTAATAAAACTGACTGAATTTGAAAACAAAAAGTCAAAACGAAATAGAAACTAAAACTAATTAAAATTCAAAACTATTATAACCTTGGTCAGCTGTTAGCTCAGCGGCTCTTCAATGCCCGCGCGCACACGCACACACACACACACACACACGCAATACTTCACTGCATCAATAGAGCAAACCAGATTACTGGCATGAAACTTAACAGGCATGTAAGTCATGCAATTTACGAAAATGACCAATAAAAGTGCGTGACTGATACTCTGCTGCTGATTTGCATGTTGACTCTAATTCGTGAGCCGCTTATGTTAATGTCAGTGGGACAGTACAGTAGGCTACATGTGTGTGTCAAACATTATGGTGAACTACATTCGTTTGGGCTGGTTATATATTTAAAAGAAAGAGAAAATGTTGACTTTAGCGATGACGAGGCGTCATTTAAACAGCTCCAGATGCCGTCTGACAACGAGGGGAAAATGCCTCACAGAAGTCGTTTTCCATCCCATTAGATCCCATTTTTAATGATCAGTCCAGGAGGTGGCGCTGATCAACAGTCGTATTAGTTCGAAGATGTTAAAAGCAAATAAAATAGATTAAAAAGCCGTCCGAATGTGACTGTTTATTAGGACCTAATTAATAATGCTGGACTCTGCAGTTCTCCTTTGGGATGGTGCTATCTATCGCAAATGGAGCTGTCAGATGAACGCCGCTCACTTTAACGTTAATTTAGCTGAATAACTGTGTTTATCTCTGGGTGACGAGCAGTTATAATACGCTGAAAGCATTATGTAGATAATATATATGTATATATAATATGTCATCAATATAACTTATCTCAAATACAACAACAAACTCTGTACCGCATCAGATGTCATTCCCTCGGTGTAAATGTTAGCACTTCCGTTTTTTTTTTCTGCAACCCCGCTGCGCGTGCATTCTGAATATTTACAAACTGGTAATTCGTCTATTATGCTGATGGATAGCATTTAGGCAGATCACCTATTGCACCTTTAATTCCCCGTTTGGTGTGAATCCAGCATAAAAGTCCAGGCATGATCGCCCCCTGTTGGGTTGACGTGCTCTTAACATGCATTACCGTGTGTTTATGCGTGCTCATGTGGAGAGAGATTTAAAAATAAATAAATAAATGTAGAAATACCTGTGTGTGTGTGTGTGTGTGTGTGTAGACATGGCCTGAGTTGCAGCATGTTGAGTTGTGTCGGCCACCATCCTCTGCACCTGATCTGCTGTAGGAGTGCCTCATTACACACATGCAGCATCCGTCACGCTCCAGTGCCGCCGCAGGTTGTTTGTAAAGCGCTTGTTTTGCAGTTAAAGCGTCCCTGGAGCTCAGACGGATGAGAGTCTGAGTTTCTGCTCTGACAGACTGGACTTTACCGAGCTGGAGCTTCATCTGTCTTATAAAAAGAGTCATTTCCACAGGAAAACACTAAAACTGAGCTGCCGAGGCCGTGCTGATGCTCAGACGGGTTTGTTGGTTTTACACACCGCGCTTCATTCACGCCAGACTGACAGCAGAATACTGCGCTGGAAATATCTCACACTCCACACATCATTCTGTCCGAAAGTTTGCTTTAAAAGTTTCTGTCATGATCAGGGAATGTTCTGGAGAAGCTCCCGCATGAACACACACACACACACACACACACACACACACACGCACAGATCTGTTTATTATCAGAGTGATCTCGTCTTTAATAATGTTCTCAAAACACACCGGCGCAGGAGGTTATTCATACGCTAGTCAGGAATGCATTTCTCAAACATTTTAGTTGGATGTTAGTGGATGTTATTGCAATCATACGTAACATTCTCAAAACAGTCAAATACTCAGAGAAATACAAGTTGCTGCAGACTTTTATTTCAGTATAATGACCTAATCCAGCTGAATTAAGGGTCTGTCTGCAGACTGCAGTTAAGGGGTGGAGTGTGAGTGCAAAACTGAAGACGAGACATGACTTTTAAGGGACTGTTTGATAATAATCATTCTTACTGTTCAATAAACGCAAACTGTTGTAGATTGTTGTGAAATGCTTGTAGTTTCTGCCAACCCGACTCTACATCATAACTTTTCAATCCAGATGGACGGGGCAACCATTACTGCATCCAAAATGGTGAAAAGCCTTGGAGTAACGATTGATGACCAACTAAACTTCTCTGACCACATCTCTAGAACTGCTCGATCGTGCAGATTCGCACTCTATAACATCAGAAAGGTCCGACTCTTCTTATCTGAACATGCAGCTCAACTCCTTGTTCAAGCTCTTGTTCTTTCCAGACTGGACTACTGCAACTCTCTACTACCCGGGCTTCAGCTAACTCTATCAAGCCTCTTCAGCTGCTTCAGAACGCAGCAGCACGAGTGGTCTTCAATGAACCTAAAAGAGCACATGTCACTCCGCTGCTCATCCGTTTGCACTGGCTGCCAGTTGCTGCTCGCATCAAAATCAAAGCTCTGATGTTTGCCTACAAAGCGACTTCTGGCTTTGCTCCTTCTTATCTGCTCTCACTTCTGCAGATGTATGTGTCCTCCAGAAACTTGCGTTCTGTGAATGAACGTCGCCTCGTGGTTCCATCCCAAAGAGGGAAGAAATCACTTTCCCGAACTCTCGCATTCAATCTGCCCAGTTGGTGGAATGAACTCCCTAACTGCATCAGAACAGCAGAGTCACTCGCTGTCTTCAAGAAACCACTAAAAACTCAACTATTTAGTCTCCACTTCCCTTCCTCATCTGCAATTGCCTCTCTGGCTCCACCGCTAACTGTACTACAGAAAAAATATAAATAAAAAATGACTAATGTTTTGCTTCTTCCACTTTACACATCTGAAACTCGCCTACAGTACTTCTTCACTGTTGCTCTTATAGTTGTGTAAATTTCTTCCTTGTCCTCATTTGTAAGTCGCTTTGGATAAAAGCATCTGCTAAATGACTAAATGTAAATGTAAAGACACAAACCCCTCACTGCACAACAGCTGCAGCTTCAGCAGACCTCCTCATTCCTACAGCACGAGGACTTTATGATTGTTTATGAGCGTCAAAAGTGGCGGATCTGTTCTGCGAAATATTTGACTGCGTGTGTGACCGGTCCTCGCTTTACTCTGCGTTGTGTTGTGATTAGGCGAAAGGAACCAGTCATATGGGAATTAACAGGCTTTTATTCTGCATGAATAAAGCAAACAAATGGCAAAGCTGAGTATGTGCCTTCCTTAGGAGCTCACCAACCTCTCCTCAATCGCGTTTGCCGCGAACTCACATAAATAAAGTTGAAGTGTGTAACATACACCAAAAAAAAGAAACATTATACATAAATTCAAAAACATAATAGAAGCATAAACACATATGTAAACACATACCTGTATGAATAAAGCAAACAAATGGAAAAGCTGAGTATGTGCCTTCCTTAGGAGCTCACCAACCTATTAGTGAAAGGGATAATTCTCACTACAAAGCGTGCACATTCATGCTTATAAACTTTACCCACAATACATGCCTCATATACATTCAACCTCTCATACATGTTTAAATATCAATGTAATGCAATTTAGAACACCATTACATGTGTTATTATGATAAACAACACTTATATGCTATATTTTAACCGGAGCTTCAGTAAAACTCACCTCTCCTCAATCACGTTTGCCGCGAACTGAGTGAGAGCAGGCGGAACCGGAAAACGACACTTAAAGGGGCCACGCGCAATTTTCCAAAATACACCAACACATCGAAAACAAACACCACTATGATTTCATTAACTCTGAAATATAAGATATATAAAGAACAACTTTGAAAATACACAATTAAATAAAAATAATTGATGAATAACAAGGAGAATTTTGAGTGAAATTAATAAAAATAATATAACACCTGTTACATTCACCTCCCCTAATTTCATCAAAATTTCTGCACATCTATGAAGAGGAGTTTTCAAAAAATCCCATTACATGAACATCATAATTACAGCACTGAAAGCTATCTGTCCTGACAGATACAGAGGAATTTGAGGTTGATCAGGCCTCAAAACCTCTTAGTAAAGTATGTTGCCAAATACACCATACCACATGTAATCATTTGTGTGAAATCCTCACTCACATAAAGTGTCTTATATGCAATTTAACAGCATCGATTATCTGCCAAAATGACCAAAAAAAAAAAGTAGACTTGTCAAAATATAGTGTCATCAAAACAAACTTAAAACTGACTGAGACTTTTTTAGAAAACTGTTCGACAAGTTTGGCATTTTGAATGGCTTTTGGGCCATGGTCTCTATAAGACGGTTGACTCTCTTTACGACTCTACCAGCTCGTGTTGTAATTTTGCCTTGTTCGTGATCTGACGACAACACATCTACAATCACTGAATCACCAACGTCTGGATTGGACATAACAGAATTCGCAGATGGACTGTCACTGTTAGAATCACATGGACCTGAAGCCTCATCAGAAAGGATTTGGATTTGACTCCCTGAATTGGAATCACCATGGTAAGTGTCACTACTATCAACATCTTGTTGTATTGGTTCGTCAACAAACAGTGAATTTGGTGAATGTTCTCTGTTTAATGCCCCTGAATATGTTTTGTTCCTAGAAGTCTCATACTCCAGACAATCAGTGGAATTCGATAATAGGCTCTCACACTCTGAGTCATCTGAGCACTCCTCAGTTGCTGATTCGTCTGATGTCTCCTCTGGAAGTGTTACTGGTAAGAAACTAATATCCAAGAGCATGTTCCGATGAACCACTTTGGTTAGTCCTTTATCATCCTCCACCTTGTATATGTGTGTTTTAGGGTCACTATCCACGATGGTATATACGGTAGGTTCCCATTTATCTGCTAACTTCCGTTTGCCTCTTTCGCTTTTGTTGGCAATCAGCACTCTGTCTCCACAGTGTAGATGTACCCCTTTTATCCTGCGGTTATACGTCTCTGCCTGTTTGTTTTGTTCTTGTGTGGCATGTTTTTGGGCAATTTCAGCTGCTTCTGAAAGGTGAGACATCAATGCAGCAGCATAGTTGCTATAATCAACAGTTACAGGATCATTCAAAACTTGTTTAAACATTACATCCACAGGCAACCGTGGTATGCGCCCAAACATAAGCTGAAAAGGGGCATAACCAGTTGTTTCATGTACTGTTGAATTATAGGCGAACGTCAGAGTCTGTATCTGTTGTGGCCACTTGTCCTTAGATCTCAAGGGCAATGAACGTATCATGGTCCCCAATGTTCGGTTAAACCGTTCTGTGATGCCATTGCCCATAGGATGATAGGCAGTCGTGCGAGATTTGGAGACACCAGAAAGCGCCAGAAGTTCAGCGATAAGCTCGCTCTCGAAATTTGTGCCTTGATCTGTATCGATTCGCTCAGGGAAACCATAGACACAGAACACATGATCCCATAACTTCCGAGCGACTTGCTTAGCTGTTTGGTTAATGCAAGGAAAAGCATGTGCGAGCTTAGTGAAATGATCTGTCAAGACCAACACATCCACTGAACGTTGCTTATTATCCTCTGCACTCCAAAAGTCAAGACAAACCAACTCCATTGGCGCAGAAGTTTTTATGCTTTCCAGTGGGGCTCTAGCAGCTGGCTCAGGTGTTTTAGCCAGAATACACCTCCTGCAACACTTGACATACTCCTTAATCTCATGGTCCATCTTGGGCCAGAAAAATCGCTGTCTTGCTAAATGAATTGTTCTAGCCTGTCCTTGGTGACCAGCAAGATCATGGAGACCACTCAAAGCTTTTTCCTGCATACATTGAGGGAGAACATACTGGTGGCGTTTCTGTCTGCTTACTGGGTCCTTTGTCACTCTATACAAGATCCCGTCCTGGATTTTCAGACGATCCCACTGCTTTATGAGTGTTAGAGCTCTGATATCCAACTGGTCTCTTTCTCGTCGAGAAGGGCGTCTTTTCCGAATTACTAAAGGGAGAACTTTCGAAATAGTACTGTCAAGCTCTTGACTCCTTTGCAACTCATCATGAGAAAATCCAAGTAAAGAGATTTGGTTAGCAGCTGCAACCTGACAGACAGATTGTGCCAACTGGACTGCACGAGTAAATGTAGCAGTTTCCCACTCATCATGGACTTGGCAAAGTAACTTGATGACTACTGAGTCACATGGTTGCTCATATCTGGATAGACATTCCACACGATCATTACACTTGTGGCACTCAACCTTTAACCGAAACGCATCTTGTATACCATCTTCCTTAATGGCATCAGCTTCAGTCAGGAGATGGTTGTAGCTCTCATTCATGAGTCTGTGACTAACTGTTCTCGCAAACGGGTCTCTACTTAAAGTGTCAGCCACCACATTCTTTGTTCCTGCGATATGCTTAATGTCAAAAGAGTAAGGGGCTAGTTTTGAGACCCACCTTTGTTCACAGGCATCAAGTTTTGGCTTTGACATTATGTAAGTAAGCGGATTGTTGTCAGTCCAAACTGTAAAGGTGTGCCCTTTGAGCCAATGGCTGAACTTTTCGCACACGCTCCACTTCAAAGCCAAAAACTCAAGCCTGTGAGCAGGATACTTTTTCTGTGACACACTCAAGGTCTTGCTGGCGAAAGCAATAGGTCTGGCTATTTCTTCCCCTGCTGGAACTTGGGAAAGCACGGCGCCAAGCCCATCCAAAGATGCATCGATAGAGAGAATGAGTGGTTTTGAGAAATCAGGGTGTGCTAGAACAGCACATTTCAACAACTTCTCCTTAAGCATGCTGAAAGCAACATCGCACTCATCTACCCAGTCACTGGGATTCAGCTTCCGAAATGTGCCAACATGCTTCCCAGATCTCCCTTTACCTCGTCTCTTTTGACCTGCAGTTAGAGCAAAGAGGGGCTTAGCAATCGCAGAACAATTAGGAATGAAATGTTGATAGTAAAAAATCATTCCTAAAAACGACTTAATTCTTTTTGGTGATGGAGTGCAACCATCCTCCTCCATGAGCTGTGACTTGGACATTTTAGATATAACATCTACCTTAGCAGAATCCACAGAAATGCCACTTCCAGAAATAATATGGCCTAAAAATTTTACTGAATCACGCAAGAACTGGCACTTCTTGGGACTCAACTTTAGGCGATGCATCCTAAGCCGGTGGAAAACTATTTCCAGCCTGTTCAAAGCTTCTTCCTCAGTAGATGCAAATACAAGTAAATCATCCAAGTAGCAGAGTAAGCTGCTAAAGTTCATGTCTCCAAAAATGCTAAGCATCATCCGCATGAATGAAGCTGGGCTGTTGCACAAACCCTGGGGCATGCGGTTGTACTCATGTAGCCCCATAGGAGTAACGAAAGCGGTGTACTTCTTGTCCTGTTCCCTCATAGGCAAATTATAAAATCCTGAGGTTAGGTCCATCGTACTGAAGTAATTATTACCTCCTAAAGCAGCCAAGCAGTCCGACTGATGGGGGAGTGGGTGAGCATCTTTGAGCGTTCTTGCATTAAGCCACCGAAAGTCTGTACAAATGCGAAGACTTCCATCTTTTTTCCATACAAGCACTAACGGTGATGCATATTCGCTGACAGATTTTCTAATAATCCCTTGCTCCTCCATTTCAGTTAGCGCTTGCCGCAGTTCTTGGTAATGGGCAGGAGGAATCCGACGATATGGTAATCGGAAAGGCCTCTCATCTGTAAGTCGTATACAGTGTTCAAATTCCTTGGCTTCGCCACAATCTAACGAATGTTTAGAAAAGACATCATTGTACTTGATCAATAACTGAACAAGTTTCTCCTTAGATGCATCCGTGACTTTGCAGAGATCGATGTCAATTTCATCCAATCCAACATCATTTAGTTTTGAATTTGAAGTACAACTTGTATTCGCTTGTGTCTCTGAATTAACCATCTGTATCTTTCCAGTGCCCTGCAAGATGGGGAAATCCTCGACAGCCAGACAAGGTGAAACATCTGCCAGTCTACGATTTTTTCTCAGTGTGACAGGTAGGTCAGATAAGTTGGTTATTTTCATAGGAACCCACCTATCACCCCACATAGATGTTATCACCCGTGCAACCATGATGTTTCTTGGCATAGTCTTGGAAGTTGTTGGTTCAACCAAAATAGTGCTCCCTAGGGACAATGGAGTCTTACTAGGCAGTCGACCCCACACTAAATGTTCTTGTCTAGCAGCAAGAGTAACAGCACGCTGGAGTTTTACTGTTCCAATCTTGTGAGGGATCTCATCATGTCGCCAGCGTGTGATATTTGACATCACATCCAAAAAGTGTTCCCCTTCCTGTGATAGCTGTGTGGGACTCTGTGATATGAAATCCCAGTACTCATCAGTGTTCTTCATTTTGCTCACGATGTGTTTTATCAAGTTAGTACCAAGAATCAAATCATCGTGCTGACCTGGGACCACAAGAATTGGAACTCGACAGCAAATGCCATAAACTTTCATGTTAACTTCGTACAAACATTTTGGTTGCGCCGTCCTACCTCCAACACCCACAAGAACAATATTCTCCGGGAGTGCTCTCTTATCCAAAACAGCGTTTTCAGACAGCAACTTTTGTTCGGCTGCTTCACTTAGTGTACAGGACATAGAGCCGGTGTCAAGCATTCCGTTCAAGTGGAAGTGATCATTCACAATCACAGAGGTATAGAATAAATCGTCAAAAGGCCTTATTTTCTGTATATTTTGTGTGTATATAACATGAGTACCATCAGAAACTGCATTACATGCATTCTCATACTGTCGTTCCAGATCCATTATGAGGGTTTCATCATCACCCACACATCCCCTCACCGAATGTGGGTCTAATGGTTTAACGGACCAGTTCCTTGTGAGGAGTAGTTTACGTCTGGACTGTGTCGACTACTCCAGTTCGGGCACTCTCTCTTTCTGTGTCCATATTCAAAGCAAGACAGGCACAAACCTTCTCTTCTGCAATGCGCTACTGTAGAATGATTAGTAGCTCTGCACACTTTGCAAAACATCCGTCTCGCATTCGCATGTCTATAATCCTCAGGTACAGATGGAGTCTGTGCATTTTGTTTCAGCACACGATCAAGCAGATTGATTAGAGACTGTGTGCAACTGTCGCTTGACTGAACTGATGGTGGTAACGGTGACACATTTTGACCTGCTGATACATCTGGTTCATTCCCAGACAATTCAACATCCAAAGTCGGTGCTTGAGCATAAGTGGCAACAGGCTTCATAAAGGCAGAACGATTAGACTGTGCCTTCATCTGCGCTCTTTTCTCAGCTTGAAATTCATCAAGGCGTTCTTGTATTTCAGCTGCAGTCCATTTATTAGCAGTCTTAAATTTTAAGATGGCAGAAAGAGAATGATCAGGGCAGTATTTAACAAACATCATCGTCACTTCACGGTTGGGATCTTCAATACTTCGTCCCTGTCTCCTCAAACACTCATCTGCTATATCAACAGCTTTATTAAGCCGAATCCAGTACTCCATAGCAGTTTCTCCTGGAACAGGTAAGGTACCATAAAAATTAGCTAGCGGCATCGAAGAATATGTCAAGTCACTGAAATGTTGCTTTAGTATGTCTGTGACAACTCTTGGGTCTTTTTGTGGCTGCAATAATGGGTTGCTACGAAGAGTAATCTTTATTATATCTTTGGCTCTGCCTGTTAAGTTCGACATAATTTCATCAGCTTGTTCAGGTAGAGGGATGCCTTTCTTTCTCAGATAAACGTTCATGAGTTCTTCCCACTCATGTACTGTCAATTTGTCAGATCCATCCCCTCTGAAGCAGGGGGGTGCCTTAACATCAGGCTTCATAACCAGCTTCATACCAGTTAAATTGAGAGACGGTGACTCAGTGAGAACCTGGCTTGTTCTTATGCTCTGTGGTTGATTATCAATAGTTTCATTCTTTTCGCTACCTTTTTTCAGCTGATCAGATATTGACTGACCTATTTGTTGAGCCAGCTGTGTGATCAAATTACTCAGGTCAGTGTTACTGCACTTATTATCATGTGACTCAGCATTTACACACTGTTCAGTATTGTGCACCCTATCAGAAGTACGGGTAGAGCAAAAATTGGGACTACCAAAATTAACAGCTCTTCTTAGTGGGGTATGTTCAAGTTCACCAAAGATACGCCCCCTAGCAAAACCCAATTCAAACCCATTACTAGCTGAAAGATCTGTCTTCTCACCCTCTTGTGACATCTTAATTAATAATGATCACCAAAAATAAACAGTTGATAAAACAAAAAAAATAGATCATTAACGTAAAATTAATTCACAAGTAATTATTTTTCTTTTTTTTTTGTCCTTTATATTTTTTCTACTGTCTTTGGTAAGATTAATTTCAAACTTTCAGCTTCTTTTTTTTCTGTATGCACGGGTTAATGTCCAACCTCTTCCCTTTTGACACAGATACCAGCAGAAATCAGATGTCCAACGATGCAGTACACCCCGGCGACCAAACTGGCGTTGATCAAGCAGAATCCATGATGACACATCAGTTGAAAGTCACGGCACCAATGTGACCGGTCCTCGCTTTACTCTGCGTTGTGTTGTGATTAGGCGAAAGGAACCAGTCATATGGGAATTAACAGGCTTTTATTCTGCATGAATAAAGCAAACAAATGGCAAAGCTGAGTATGTGCCTTCCTTAGGAGCTCACCAACCTCTCCTCAATCGCGTTTGCCGCGAACTCACATAAATAAAGTTGAAGTGTGTAACATACACCAAAAAAAAGAAACATTATACATAAATTCAAAAACATAATAGAAGCATAAACACATATGTAAACACATACCTGTATGAATAAAGCAAACAAATGGAAAAGCTGAGTATGTGCCTTCCTTAGGAGCTCACCAACCTATTAGTGAAAGGGATAATTCTCACTACAAAGCGTGCACATTCATGCTTATAAACTTTACCCACAATACATGCCTCATATACATTCAACCTCTCATACATGTTTAAATATCAATGTAATGCAATTTAGAACACCATTACATGTGTTATTATGATAAACAACACTTATATGCTATATTTTAACCGGAGCTTCAGTAAAACTCACCTCTCCTCAATCGCGTTTGCCGCGAACTGAGTGAGAGCAGGCGGAACCGGAAAACGACACTTAAAGGGGCCACGCGCAATTTTCCAAAATACACCAACACATCGAAAACAAACACCACTATGATTTCATTAACTCTGAAATATAAGATATATAAAGAACAACTTTGAAAATACACAATTAAATAAAAATAATTGATGAATAACAAGGAGAATTTTGAGTGAAATTAATAAAAATAATATAACACCTGTTACACGTGTCACTGCATGCCAAACCACTAAACCGATATAACTAAAGAAATATGAAGGTAATTCAGTTGCGAAACTCGAGAGCTTGCAAATGTAAATGTGAGCACTTGTGATAATAATATTTGTATGTGTAGGTTGAAATGTACACTTACAGCTCTGATGTGAACAGCTGAAATCCTCGATTTGCGCACACACACAACAATCCACACACTTGTGTTTTGAATTGGAAGTTGCAGATTAATAGTTGTGTATTTGTAAAATGTCATTCACAAATACAAAGTGACAGACACACGTGTGCACGGCAAATTTGACTGCATCTCCATTCTACAACCACAGGTCGGCACTTACAACCTCTCAGATTCGTCAGTACAACTACAAATCTCCCGCGCTCTGACTTTTGCTACACATCTCCCGCGATCTCTGTAGCAGAACTCATCTGTGCACTCGCAGATGCAGAGGCGTGAGCAGCGCGGGCCGGGGGAGGGGCGGGGCTGGTGTAAAGCTGTTTGATTGGCTGAAGCCTGACCAATGAACAATGCCAGCAGCCAACAGGACTGAGGTGCAAAATAATCATTTGCCACGATTATTTTATTATTTAGGGTTTATTTAAACTATTTTCTGAAAAGATTTTTGTTAAATATCATTAATTCTACTGTAATGTACATACCAGTAAAAGAGCAGCAAAGCCAGTTTATTGGCTACAGCCAGCCAAAGAGATGGGGCGTTTCTGTTTGTCAGCACACAGGGCAGCTCACGTTGTTGGAGGCCTCGAGCAATCAGAGGGTAAGTTATGATTTTTTAATAATTATCTATATGTTCAATACTGTTCGCTAAGCTAAGGACTGTGCTGGGTGCTTCTCTAGTTTGTTTTTTATATAAGAAACAGTTATGAGTTATCTAGGAGCTGCTTTCAATCATGTTATATGGTTCTAAAGATACGATTCAACCCACATGAAATAAGTTGTAATAGCATTTATAGTAAACAATATTACGTTTTTGAACCATACTAACTATAATAAACTGTATTATACTGTATATATTGCAGTATCTACAACTTTGTTAATGAATGCAACAGCACACTGTAGTATTAACTAGCATGAAAGTATATTTACACACACACACACACACACACACACACACACACACACACACACACACACACACACATTAATAGCAATTAAAAATAACACTAGGCGTTTCAGTTTCTTACAGATCATACCGGTTTTGGTTATTATAACCTGCATCATGTCTATCTATCCATCTATCTATTTACAAGTTTGTGTACAGTGTGTCCTTTATAACACTTTTTTAATTATGAACGTTACTAACTATAGGTTATTTCTCAGTTTCCTGTAAGGATGGAGTGACAAGAGAGATCAGCGTGTTTCAAGTCAATGAGGGGCTCAGAGAAGCTGCATAGCTTGAATAGGATGTTATTTATGCTAAAGATGACATGATAATCCAGCTCATCTACAAACACTTCAAAATGATTCAGATCATTCAAGAGGAAGCCGACTTTATTTTCTCTTTTTACCTGCCAAGATGACTACAGATTTGAACAAAACACACACTCACCCACACACACAACTTTTATTTTGATAATTGTTTAATGTAGTATTTTTACACTTTACTGTAAGGCAGGGGTGTCAAACTCAGTTCCTGAAGGCCCGTAACCCTGCACGTTTTTAGTTGCAACCCTGCTTCAACACACTTAAGTGAAAGTTTCAAACAAACCTGAAGGACTCAATTAGTTTGATCAGGTGTGTTTAATTAGGGTTAGAACTAAACTTTGCAAAGCTGCAGCCCTCCAGGAACTGAGTTTGACACCTGTTCTGTAAGGGAATGTAAATAAAAATAAATAATTGTCAAATAAAATTTACAGTCCAAATAAGTGCAGTGCAAATGTCTAGTTACTTGTATTGAAATATTTCAGGGTTTTTCCTTGTTCATAATGAGATGGAGGTGGTAAATCCAACTTCATCATTACCCATCAAATGTTATCTCCTCTTTAATACTTTGCTCAAGCCTTTACTAATGGTCAGAAAGCAGGCCGTTGTGTAAAGCTGGTTGATGCTCGCTGTAATAGAGAGAGATGATGACTGTTCAGCTTATGTTGCTTAACCCTGCAGATGAGATGCTCAAAGTGGACCCTCAGCCGAGCGATGGACACTGTCTCCCTCACCTAGTTGCTCTTCCTTTGAACACACATATCATGTTGAAGGATGCAAGTTGTGGACCTAAATCAGATGTAATGCATGTAGATGTATAAATTAGAAAGAAATGAAACTGCTTTAAAATGTATTAGGTTTTACATATAAATGCGTGTTCTTAACAGATTTGTTTCAACTTGGTATTTGCATAATAAATGGCATTAGAATGTTTAGTTTTAAACAGATAGCTATATTTCAATTTTTTCAAATTTATATATTTATATATAATATATATATATACATATAAGTGTACTTCAATTTATTAAAGTTCATGCTAGTTAATACTACAGTGTGCTGTTGCATTCATTAACAAAGTTGTAGATACTGCAATATATACAGTATAATACAGTTTATTATAGTTAGTATGGTTCAAAAACGTAATATTGTTTACTATAAATACTATTACAACTTCTTATTTCATGTGGGTTGAATCGTATCTTTAGAACCATATAACATGATTGAAAGCAGCTCCTAGATAACTCATAACTGTTTCTTATATAAAAAACAAACTAGAGAAGCACCCAGCACAGTCCTTAGCTTAGCGAACAGTATTGAACATATAGATAATTATTAAAAAATCATAACTTAACCTCTGATTGCTCGAGGCCTCCAACAACGTGAGCTGCCCTGTGTGCTGACAAACAGAAACGCCCCATCTCTTTGGCTGGCTGTAGCCAATAAACTGGCTTTGCTGCTCTTTTACTGGTATGTACATTACAGTAGAATTAATGATATTTAACAAAAATCTTTTCAGAAAATAGTTTAAATAAACCCTAAATAATAAAATAATCGTGGCAAATGATTATTTTGCACCTCAGTCCTGTTGGCTGCTGGCATTGTTCATTGGTCAGGCTTCAGCCAATCAAACAGCTTTACACCAGCCCCGCCCCTCCCCCGGCCCGCGCTGCTCACGCCTCTGCATCTGCGAGTGCACAGATGAGTTCTGCTACAGAGATCGCGGGAGATGTGTAGCAAAAGTCAGAGCGCGGGAGATTTGTAGTTGTACTGACGAATCTGAGAGGTTGTAAGTGCCGACCTGTGGTTGTAGAATGGAGATGCAGTCAAATTTGCCGTGCACACGTGTGTCTGTCACTTTGTATTTGTGAATGACATTTTACAAATACACAACTATTAATCTGCAACTTCCAATTCAAAACACAAGTGTGTGGATTGTTGTGTGTGTGCGCAAATCGAGGATTTCAGCTGTTCACATCAGAGCTGTAAGTGTACATTTCAACCTACACATACAAATATTATTATCACAAGTGCTCACATTTACATTTGCAAGCTCTCGAGTATTGCTACTAATTTACTTTCATAAAGAAATGTCCACTGTGCTGAGCGAAAGTGCTTCTTTACAGAACAGCGCTGCATTGATGACGCAAACGTGCCCAGGCCAGAATGCAATGTGAGTGCGGCCATCCAAGGAGACGGGAGGGAGGACAAGCGTGCAAAAAAAGGATCCAATAGGCACAACAGAGTTATCATCGGCAACTATATAAGGTACACCTGTCCAACTGCTTGTTAGCACAAATTTCTAATCAGCCAATTACACCGGGTGCCGCTCCTGTCAGCTAAGAACAGGAAACTGAGGCTACAATTCACACAGACTCACCAAAACTGGACAATAGAAGATTGGAGAAACGTTGCTGCTCTGATGAGTCTCCATTTCTGCTGACACATTCAGATGCTCGGCTCAACAACATGAAAGCATGGATCATCCTGCCTTGTATCAGCGGTTCAGGCTGGTGGTGGTGGTGGTGTAATGGTGTGGGGGAGATTTTCTTTGGGTCCATTAGTACCAATTGAGCATCAACGCCACAGCCTACCTGAGTATTGCTGCTGACCATGTCCATCCCTTTATGAGCACAGTGTCTCCATCTTCTGATGGCTACTTCCAGCAGGATAACGCAGCATGTCATAAAGCTCAATCATCTCAGACTGGTGTCTTGAACATGACGATGAGTTCACTGTACTCAAATGGCCTCCACAGTCACCAGAGCTCAATCCAATAGAGCAGCTTTGGGATGTGGTGGAACGGGAGATTGGCATCATGGATGTGCAGCCGACAAATCTGCAGCAACTGTGTGATGCTATCATGACAACATGGAGCAAAATCTCTGAGGAATATTTCCAGTAGCTTGATGAATCTCTGACATGAAGGATTAAATAAATTCTGAAGGCAAAAGGGGGAACAACCTGGTACTAGTCAGGTGTACCTAATAAAGTGGAGTGGGTAAAGCAAAAATAATAAATAAACCACGTGACCAGACGTTCTGCGGCTGCGCGTCACTGTTTAGATGGAATACAGCTGCGGATACTCTCATTAAGATAGCATGTTTGTGGCTCTGTACAACAATAGTTTTGCCCCCACCATGGTTTGGTGGGGGCAGGCGCTTATTAAATACAATGTAATAGGTATTTTAATAAGCAATATGAATATTACTCGGTATAATTACTGTTTTTACATTACTGGGATTGTTGGGTTAAGGGTTAGGGTACGAGTTTACGTTAATGAAATACAACCAATGGGTATTTAATAAATATAGTATATAAATAATTCTCGTTAACTTCCGGCCGCAGCTGTATCCCTTTCAGCAGCAACCGCTGTGTTCTGCGGGCAGTGATGAGTCTGCGCAGTGAGGGCGGAGCGTGAGCCGCATGAAGCGCTTCTGTCATGAGACTCAGTCACATGATAATCTTGATCTCTGTCTGTTTCTCCGCCTGAGACTTTATTCATCTGCTGTTGTTGAAGATGTCGGAGGACCGAGAGCCTCCACCGGTGACCGGGCAGCAAAACGCGGAGCAGGAGGACTCTGAGGCCGCGGAGGAGCTGTTCGTCAGCGTGATGGAGGTGAGCTGAAACTGCTGACCGACACGCGCTCCTCCTGCTCGGAGAACACAGACACACGTTGATATTCATAATCAGTCAAACGTCAGTCATTTATGTCACACAATTCTGACAGATTTCATTCAATTTCTGGAGTGTAGAGAAGATGCGGAGAGCGCATGCGCAGGCTGCTGTGGCACATCAACACTGCGCAGCATCAGCGCAGAAACTCCTCATTCATTCAGTAAACAAATGTAGAATATCGCTGTCAGGTCAACATCACACGCGTTTATGAAACTATTATTGAGGTAAAGTTGGCTTTTTATTCTCACATTCGTTCAGTGACTACTCGTGACCTGGTCCCTATATTGTTTATCACGCTACTATGAATATTAGGTCTAAAATCGACTTCAAAACAACGTTTTAATTGAATAAAACCTATTATAATCATTGACAGAGCAGTGCTGTGATTTAATAGACACTGCCTGATTATATGATTCACTACCTAGAGTTTGCACTAAGGAATACTTATTGAAATGTTATAATTAAGTCCGAATGTGTGATAATAAAACTAACTTAGCCTCAATGAAACTAATTAAGATAATTAATAACATTAACAAGCAAAACCAAGAGGAAGACTAGCGACAGAATGGCTGCAATACTGAATAGCGCAGTAAGTGTAGTCTGGTCATGTGTTCAGTCACGTGTTTGACTCTAAACACCGTCAGGATGAGCAGAGAAAAAAAAATCTAATATTTGATTAAGAATTAAATATTCAGGCACTTTATTCCTCACAATAGCTGTGTAACGGATCACAAATCTCATTGTTCAGATCACATTATGGCTTTTTAGTGACGGATTGCACCATTTTTCGGATCAACCAAAAAGGGGAGGAGATAAATGTCATTTCCGTTCCATTTATGGACCCTTTGTATTAAGCCCGGTTTATACTTCTGCGTCAAGTGACCGGCGTAACCCACGGCGCATGCAACGCACGTAGCTGTGCATTTATACTTCTGCTGCTGTCTCTGTTGGTCTGCATTAACACTTCCGAAACGCTAGTTGGCAGTGAGGTGTAAATGTTCCTCTGTGTCGAGTTTCTTCGCTGCTGTTTTGTTTTTTTCTGAACACTTCCGGGATGTACAAGTGACTCAAACTCGCTCATTTTGAGGCAGGAACCGGCGGACGTGCAACAACTTTAACTATGAGGTAAACACAAAACAAAACTTTCCATCCGGCGCTCCTTCACGGAACTCCACACTTGTAAACAATCGCTACATCGGGCGTGGCTCTCGGCCCCACCCAGACTCGTCAGCGCTACCAAGCCGACCAATCACAGAGCTTGCGCTAAACTTCGTTGTGACGTGTAGTTAAATTTTTTTAGAGGTGCACGTCAGTGGCTGCGCCGTAACATACGCGTGCGTTTTACGCAGAAGTATAAATCAGCCTTAAGCCTGTTATGTCATCATAATCTTAAATCCGTGAAAGTTTTTAATATTTTGATTTTAAAAAAGTATAAACATTTAAATGCACTTATGCATGTAGTATATCATCGCGTCAAATTACAAAAAAACAAAAAAACTAAACGAATGACTGCTTGTGCGAGGTGTTTCTAATGCAGCGTATAGAGTAAATCTGACGTTGTTCTCTCCTCTGGCTGCCGTTTTCAGTCTCACACATTTTTTTTTCCTCCTTCTGAAAGTCTTGATAACACCATCATGACATTTTTCTTTGATTATTTCAGCAAATAAGATTGTAAAAAATTATCTGTGGTTTTCTCCCATTCGCTGCACTCTGAGTTTGCTATGATGCCCTCTGCTACTGAGAAACCTGGAAATGTGTAAAGGGTCTTTTACAGAAACAGCACTGCAAGAAACCTTTGGTTTTCAAACAGAACTTGGAACCTGTAATTTAATTAAAAATAAAATGCAGAAATAATCAGCTGAATAAGAATAAACTGTAAAATATTCAATACTAAAATAAAAAAAACCACTGTAAAGTATTCAATACTGTGAAAGACTCGCTGTTACGACTATTGTTGCTGATAATGCTAAATGTAGAAATCTAACATTATCATAGTACAACCCATATTTATTCATATAAATGATTCAGTTATTCACTCATTAAGCTTCATTGCTAGACGATCATTTCTGAAGAATTATTCAGTGGCTGATTTTTAAGACGCAGTGGCGCAGTAGGTAGGGCTGTTGCCTTACAGCAAGAAGGTTGCTAGTTCGAGCCTCGGCTGGGTTATTTGTCATTTCTGTGTGGAGTTTGCATGTTCTCTCTGCGTTTGCATGGGTTTCCTCCGGGTGCTCCGGTTTCCAGTCCAAACACATTCGCTATAGGGGAATTGGGTAGGCTAAATTGTCTATTGTGAGTCAGTGTGTGTGGATGTTTCCCAGAGATGGGTTGCGGCTGGAAGGGCATCCGCTGCGTAAAAATGTACTGGATAAGTTGGCGGTTCATTCTGCTGTGGTGACCCTGGATTAATAAAGGGACTAAGCTGACAAGAAGATGAATAAATGAATTAATGGTTCCCACCACATACTGGTTAAATAATACAGTTGTTGACTACAGCTTTAACTTTTAAGCAGATGACAATACATTAAATCTCTTAATCCTCAGTGTTATTTGACCGTTTCTAACTTCATAAGTAACTCAAAATACTAAAAACGGAATGTCTTTAATAAACATGTGCAAATCACCATCATTTATAATTTAAGTTGCGTGGGTGTTGAGATCCTGATCTTGTAATGATTACTGGTGCAGCCTACACTGAATGCATTAATGCAGGCTAAACAAGCAGTGACAGAAAACACCTTTAATGAAACCCACCACGTCCCCAATAACCCACCACAACTTCCTCCGTCATCATTATATTTTAAGCCTAAATGCTTTTATACTTGTGATTTGAATGATGCGAGAGGCGATGCTTCTGCGATCGTTGCAAATTTAGGATTAATCTACCAGTGAAAAGTGTTTATTAATCCACAGGTCACATGTGTTCCAAACAGTTGTGATCCGTATGAATCACAGATCAGCCGTGATCCGTTACACCCCCACCTCACAGTACATTGAGGCCATTGCTTAACATCACACGCTTTCTGAAATCTGAAAATGCAAATGTGCACATCACTAAACATGAGCTAATCTGCATATATTTGCATACTGATCATAGTTTGATTTTGTAGAGGTTTAGATGTATGATTTTGGGTTTCTTTTCATTCTAGTCCATAAAATGGACAATATTGTTAAGTAAAAGTGTTATATTCTCACCATATTTCTGTTGTGTTACGTCAGCTGGATGCTGCCATATATGAACAAACAGTGTGTAGATGCATGTTTACTGGAATTAATCTCTACAGACGCAATGAGCAATAGAATAAACACTTATTAATGCATTTCTGATGTCCGACAGCATAAAGCTGAAGCTAAATAGACCAAAATCTGCAAACTAGAGTGTGAACATCCTCATTTCAGTGTTTTTCCTTCATTTAGCCGCTTGTTTTCATGCACACACTGCCTTAGCTGAACTGAACAGATCCACAGGTGTGTGTGTGTGTGTGTGTGTGTGTGTGTGTGTGTGTGTGTGTGAGTAGTGTTTACTGTATGTGTGCACATGTGAGTATGTATTTGAGTGTGTGTGCATTGGCGTTTGTATGTTTATAGCGTGTGTTAGTTGTGAGAGACTGTGTTTGTTTATAGCATTTACTGTTGTCTGTGTGTGTGTATAAATCATATCCTGTTGTGGGTGTG